>NC_079189.1:513634737-513938903 GCF_029499605.1 Hyla sarda | reverse complement strand
GGTTTTGTTTGTTAACTTCACCATTCACATAAAAGTTTGCCTCATCATTGAACAAAATCTTCTGCGTAAACTGAGGTTCCTGTTCCAATTTCTGTTTTGCCCATTCTGCAGCACCTGAAACTACGGATACTGGAAGCCTGTGCTAGCATTTCTCCTGTAGTGTTGCTCTCAGTGTGTGAAGAGTGGGAGAAGAGGGTTGCATTGACAATCCAACACAATGGGCAGCACATTGAACACATTTTATAAGTGGAAAAAAAGGGGGTACCAAATGCCTCTAGACTAATACCATAGAATGGTACATGATGATGAAATTACAGAAAAATAAAGTCGGACTGTGCTTCACTTTAAATGATGTACAAATTTAATATAAAATATAATATAAAATAATGCATAAAATGAATAATGCAAATCTAATACATATATGCCTCCTACCACAGGGCCCTTGTGGGGAGGTATGATATTGAAATACAAAAATATTAAAAAAGTGTTTAAAAAAATGGCATGTAAATTGTATTCTACCGCTATCCCAATATTTTGTAAACCGACATAATATATTTTTATAAGGTACACTCCGTTCTCATATGGTTTAGAACAGTTCGCAGAATGGTATAATTACCAACTCCTAAAGATGATTTTTGGCTGGACGTCCGAGAGGTATTGTAGAGGCTGTGTCCAACGCTAGTATGCGTTTACGGTGACGGGCCCGGATGCCACAGGCCAAGGAAAAATCACCGGTCACGGAATAATTCCGGAGATGGATGCAGGCTCGGAGACAGATGTCGTGGAGGCTGTGTCCAGCGCTGGCATGCGCTTGCGGTGACGAGCCCGGTTGCCGCAGGCCGAGGAGAAGTCACCGGTCACGGAGTAGCTCCGGAGATGGAGGTACACTCGGAGATGGATGGATCTTACTCCGGAAACGAAGGAAAGCCTCGTGGAGGATCTCTCGGCGTCTGGTGGAATGGCGGATGGAGTACAGCCAGGTGTGGAAACAGCAGATGACAAAGTTGTATCGGAGGTAAGTGATAGCGGTTTATGGATTGCGGTGGACATGCGGTAAATATTTCTTTCTCTATACGCGTTTCAGGGTACTTTATGTATGACCCTTTCCTCAGTAGAGATATCTTTAACAGTGAAGCTCAGAGTCCTTTTATACACGTTAGCTGTCTAATTGTAACAGGTGTGTTTCTGTTTAGATCATCCGCAAATAGCGGAATGGAACGGGAAACATAGAGTTGTTCATCTTGATAGAACAATGTTCACATTTAGAATCAATATATATGCGTTCTTACTTAAATAATATTATATATATTATAAATATTGAAATAGTACACAATAAGATAATTAGGATGTACAGATAGAGTAAAAAAAGAGTAAAAAAAGAAGAATAGTACAAAAATAATAATGAAGTATAGAAATAATAAAAAAATTATAAAAAATAATAATAAATAACAAAAAATAAATAAAAAATAATAAATATAAACATTCATAAAAGTAAAAGAGACTAAATAAGATTTAAAATTAAAATAAAAAAAAAGAAAAAAAAAAAGAAAAATTAAAAAGTATAAAGTAAAAATAGAAAAAAGGGGGGATATGAAAAAAATATATATATAGAAAAAAATACTAATACACATTTTATAAGTGGTCAGAAACTTGTAAATAACTCATGAAAGAATAAAGTTAAAACCAAGCACATCATTGTTTTTCTTGAGAAATTCCCAATAAGTTTGATGTGTCAAATGACCCTCTTCCTATTGAAAAAACAAAAGTTGGATTCAAAATGTCCGACTTTAAAATGGTCACCACCCATCTTGAAAAGTTTCCCCCTCACATATACTAATGTGCCACAAACAGGAAGGTAATATCACCAACCATTCTCATTTTATTAAGGTGTATCCATATAAATGGCCCACCCTGTATATTGCAGTATTATATTCAGGGGGTACAGTGTGTGGCAGTAATATATTTAGGGGTACAATGGGTGGCAGTATTATATTCAGGGGTTCAGCATGTGGCAGTATTATATTAAGGGTTACAGTATTCAGGGGTACAACATGTGGCAGTATTTTCAGGGGTACAGCATGGAACAGTTATAATAAGGGGTACACAATGCGGTAGTATTTTATTTAGGGGTACAGTGTGGCAGTATTACATTCAGGGGCAGTATTTTATTGTCTGTACCATTATTATTTTCATGGGTACAGTATGCGGTAGTATTTTTAGAGATACAGTCTGCTTCAGTATTATTTTCGGGGGTACAGTATGCAGCAGTATTACTTTCAGGGGTACAGTAGGCAGCAGTATTATTTTTTGGAGTACGGTATGCAGCAGTATTTTCAGAGATACAGTCTGTGGCAGTATTATTTTCAGGGGTACAGTATGCAGTGGAATTATTTTCAGAGGTACAGTAGGCAGCAGTATTATTTTCAGGGGTACAGTATGCAGCAGTATTATTTTCAGGGGTACAGTAGGCAGCAGTATTATTTTTAGGGGTACAGTATGAGGCAGTATTATTTCCAGGGGTACAGTAGGCAGCAGTATTATTTTTAGGTGTACAGTATGCAGCAGCATTATTTTCAGGGGTACAGTATGCAGCAGTATTATTTTCAGGGGTACAGTAGGAAGCAGTATTATTTTTAGGGGTACAATATGCGGCTGTAGTCAGAAAATTCAGGAAACAGTACATTTACATCCTCCAGAGTTCAGTCATTTTACCTATATCCTTCATGGCACTGCGGCCACTAGGTGTGAACCAGGCCTTAGCGCTTAGCTCGGACCTTTACCAGTGACAGACCTGGATGAGCGGACCCTCACTAAAAATAGTTGAGTATCCCTGCCCTAGTGTCTACTCATGTTACTGCCAACTCCAGGCTGTGCCATTCAGCCACTATATGGTCTCTCCATGCTGCCACAAACTCCAGGCTGTGCCATTCAGACACTATATGGTCTCGCCTTGCTGCCACAAACTCCAGGCAGTAATTCAGCCACTATATGGTCTCCTCATACTGATGCCACCTCCAGGCTCTGTCATTGTGCTGCCATGTGACTCCTTGTTATATTTGGTCCTTTGTACCCACACGCCAAGGCCCGGAAACACTAAAACTTGGGAGTTCAAATTTCAGTTTAAAAATCCTCAATTTCAATTTAAAAATCTTAAATTTCTATTTAAAAATCTTACATTTCAATGGTCTCCTCATGCTTCTGCCAACTCCAGGCTGTGCCATTCAGACACTATATGGTCTCCTCATGCTTCAGCCAACTCCAGGCTGTGTCATTCAGCCAATATATGGTTTACTGATACTGCTGGGCCTGGGCCTAAAAATTTTTATGGTAGCTAGCTAGAGATGCCGGATGATTGTGAACTGTCCCATTCAAATGAGTGGGATCAGTTCTTGCTTCATTTTCCCTCCGATGCATTTTCTGCAACTTCGGAGGGAAAAAAAACTGACGCCGCATATATGTAAAAGAGGCCTAATTTTTCTAAATTTGATTTTATGTTTATAGAAATCATGGCTTATAAAATCATGACTTTGTCCAAGCTGAAGAACATGCATGGACAAAGTCCAGTAAGTGAGGGTGGGCACGCACTCCTCTGTGCTCTCTCCTGTCTGATAGTACTCCTCTGTGCTCTCTCCTGTCTAATAGCACTTCTCTGTGCTCTCTCCTGTCTGATAGCACTTCTCTGTGCTCGCTCCTGTCGGATAGCATTCCTCTGTGCTCTCTCCTGTCTGATAGCACTTCTCTGTGCTCTCTCCTGTCTGATAGCACTTCTCTGTGCTCTCTCCTGTCTGATAGCATTCCTCTGTGCTCTCTCCTGTCTGATAGCACTCCTCTGTGCTCTCTCCTGTCTGATAGCACTCCTCTGTGCTCTCTCCTGTCTGATAAGACTCCTCTGTGCTCTCTCCTGTCTGATAGGACTCCTCTGTGCTCTCTCCTGTCTGATAGGACTCCTCTGTGCTATCTCCTGTCTGATAGGACTCCTCTGTGCTCTCTCCTGTCTGATAGGACTCCTCTGTGCTCTCTCCTGTCTGATAGTACTCCTCTGTGCTCTCTCCAGTCTAATAGCACTTCTCTGTGCTCTCTCCTGTCTGATAGCACTTCTCTGTGCTCTCTCCTGTCGGATAGCATTCCTCTGTGCTCTCTCCTGTCTGATAGCACTTCTCTGTGCTCTCTCCTGTCTGGTAGCACTTCTCTGTGCTCTCTCCTGTCTGATAGCATTCCTCTGTGCTCTCTCCTGTCTGATAGCACTCCTCTGTGCTCTCTCCTGTCTGATAGCACTCCTCTGTGCTCTCTCCTGTCTGATAGCACTCCTCTGTGCTCTCTCCTGTCTGATAGAACTCCTCTGTGCTCTCTCCTGTCTGATAGCACTCCTCTGTGCTCTCTCCTGTCTGATAGGACTCCTCTGTGCTCTCTCCTGTCTGATAGGACTCCTCTGTGCTCTCTCCTGTCTGATAGGACTCCTCTGTGCTCTCTCCTGTCTGATAGGACTCCTCTGTGCTCTCTCCTGTCTGATAGGACTCCTCTGTGCTCTCTCCTGTCTGATAGGACTCCTCTGTGCCCTCTCCTGTCTGATAGGACTTCTCTCTGTGCTCTCTCCTGTCTGATAGGACTTCTCTCTGTGCTCTCTCCTGTCTGATAGGACTCCTCTGTGCTCTCACCTGTCTGATAGTATTTCTCTGTGCTTTCTCTTGTCCTTTCAGATACACAGGGGAGTGCTAGCCCACCCTCACTTACTGGACTTTGTGCTGGAGAAAAATAGGCGGTTTACACTTTTATCGGAGGAGGGTCCCAATAGGGAAATATTTATATAAATCAATAGATTGCTAATATTGTTCAGGGCTTTGCATAGCACTGATCAGTATTATCAGCGATCTTCTTTTCTGGTCTGCTCAGTGTCAAACTAGAGACGAAGACCCCGGGAGAACGGCAGAGGCAGGTGAAGGGACCTGCGTCCACCATCTTGGATGATCGGGTTCCCCACGGCCGTGCCGCGGGTGATCTGATCATCCATTCAAAGTACTGCATTGCCTTAGATGCCATGATCTGTATTGATCGCAGCCTCTGAGGGGTTAATAGCGGACATCAGCATGATTGCTGATGTCTGCCATTAACGGCAGGTCCCTGGCAGCCGGGACATGCTGTGCATGATGCGTGCACCATTCCAGTGCTCGCTTCATGTACAGGATGTAAATGTATGTCCTGGTGCGCTAAGCGGATCAGAAAGTACATTTACCTCCAGAGTTCTTAAGGGGTTAAGAAGGACTGAGAAATTTTCGCCGTTTTTCGATACAAGGGTTATGCTTTAACTGCTATGCCACAAGATTTTCCTGTAATGTCCGTTTGTCTTTGATTTGCATTTTTCTGCTTTTGGTCCTGTTCAGACATTAGGTTTGTGTCTGAACAGTTTCTGTGTTTTTTCTCCTTTGTTTGGGAAGAGTTAACCCTTCAGCACTGAGAGGATATATAAGGCCTCTTCAGGTGCTGCTCTGGGCTGGTAATAACACCTGTTCCTCTGACCATGTTTGCATTATGTTCACTATGTCTGTCTGAGCACATGTCCTGAGTTTTAACCATGGTTATCTGTCCTGTCTGATATCTAGATTTTAGCCTGCTTTGTTTTAGTACAGGTTTTAGTATTGTTGTATTGTTCATTCTGCATATGCTTTGTGTTTACGAAGTCCGTATTTACACTGTGTTGTCAGTCTTGTTTTGACGCTTGTTTGATCGTGGATCTCCTAGGATAGAATCCTGTTCTGAGCCTTGTGCTAATCCATCTATCTAGGAGTGAGTTGGTCTTTTGTCTGTTCCCGTTTGCTTGCATTTAGGATTTTTGCTTCCTCCTAGGCTAGTATCCTGTTCAAACACTATGGAGTTTGCCCGCTAGCTAGGAGCCTATTTGGCTTTAGTATTTGTCCCTCCATGATTACTCTAGTGTCTAGTGTATTTCAAATATGCGTGAACAGTGCCCTTAATTTCCAGACTCGTTTAGTGTTCTGAAAGAGTCTCCTAGGACTGTATCCACCTTTTCCAGCCCACGGGAGCACCTGAAAGCTGAACTAATTTAGGTAGGATAAGTCATCAACTGCCGAGCCGAGAAGTTCGTGACGAATCAAATTTACTGTAAGTTCGCTCATCTCTAGTTCTGACATTTAGTTAACCTGTTTATCCCCTGCATCTCTTAATTTTGTCTGCTGTATACTTATCCTCATATCTAGACTTGTTCAGATTATAATTTCTGACGTTAATCTTGATCCTGGTTTTTTAACTGTTTGTAAGTATGCTATATCCCGCCTGGTATATCTGTTTGTAGCTTTGTAGTTTGACTCTTACGCCCATGCACTTTAGCGCAGGAAGGGATCAGCTCCCAGTTGTCATTCACCGCTAGGGTGTCTAGGCAAGTAGGCAGGGAGAGTGGTCTTAGGGACAGTGGTCTTTAGGGCTCACTACTGCCTGTTTTCTGCCCCAAAATCATGACATTTCCATTAACAAAATTGAACGATGGCTTGATTTTGGCAGGAATGTTTTTTAATTGATGCTATTTTCAAGTATGCTATTACATTGATATCATTATTATTATTATGGCGGGATATTTCTGGTGAAACAGCAATTTAGCAATTGTTCACTGCATTGTTTTTTTCAACGCCATGCCTTTCTATTCACACAACTTTATTTTTTCACTGAAGAAGTCCTATGAGGTGTTTATTTTTGTTGGACCAGTTGTAGTTTTTTGTGGCACCATTTTTGTACCATTTTTCTTTATGGTTGTCCGTTTTATTAGATTGTTTTTAAACAGGTTATCCTTTGGATAGGGGATACGTTTTTTTTTTTCAATGGGTAACCCTTATTTTTAATAAACAAAACAGTTTAAAATTTACACAATGCTTTGGAACACTTAGCATTCCAAGCTTTACTGCCAGTGTATAACTGAAAGGTAACCTATTAAACCATGTCTCTTGTATGACCTAACAAGCAGATGCCTGTGGCAAACCTGGGGGCCTTTGTTGGGCTCCTAGCCCATTGGAGCCACATGTGGGTTACTGATGACATAGAGAGCTCCTTCCTTTAGGAAAACACCTGTAGACACCCACACACACTGGGGTGGCAAATTGCTAGAATCTTCACCCATTTTTTTAGGTGAGCTATATACACTATGATATTTCTGGGAGATAATGAGGAAGATTTATCATTGCATTTCAAATTTTTTTCTTTTTATTTTTTGCTTACTCCGCCTCAGCACTTTTTTTTTTTTTGCAATTTTTGTGGGTATGCATAAAGTAGCAAACAGCCGTTCCTAAGCAACTTTCAGTTTTCACTTTGCAGTGGTTGCGAATTTAGTGCAAGTGTCGCATGCAAGCATAAAAATTCACAAACCCCTCCAAAAAGTCACACAGCTAAGCTGGGTCAGGCCTGGTTTAGGCTGGGTTAACATTTGTCTGGCATATGTGAACTCCGCCTAGATCTCATAATTTGTGTGGCATCTGGAGTCCATTGTTTCTGGATGCCGGACAGGGGAATGCAGCAAACATCCAGTGCTAAAGTTGAGACGCTGGATGATTGTGAACTGTCCCCTTTAAAATTAATGGGATCAGTTCTAGCATCCCGGAGGGAAATGATGCCGAATGCCTGATATATGTGGACCCAGCCTTACAAAACTGCCTTTAGGCTAGGTTTCCACTAGTTTTTTGGGGGGCAAAAACGCCAATAAAAACGCCCATTCTGCCGCCTGGCAATTTTTTGGGGGGAAATACGCTGTGGCCAGATGTTAGCTGAAAGTCAATAGGGAACTGCAAAATGCCATATCCACTTGCCGTTTTTCAGTTTGTCATTTTTAAATCCTTTTGGCGTCTTTCAGCAATTTTTGGCTCCTTGGCAGTTTTTCAAAAATGACCTCTTGTTGAGTCATTGGCGTTTTGTAAGGAAAATCTTGCATTTTCCTCCCATATAAGTCTATGAGAGTCAAAAAAAAAATAAATGTGGGTTTTAACTTTGGCATTTTTAAAATTCTTTTTGGAGATACCTTTTTTTAATAAAATGTTGTAGGGTACCATAAAAAAATTATAATAGAAAAGGATACAGTAGTGATATAAAAAAGATACATTTTGTTAAATACAATTTTATTCTAACAACATTTTTATACATTTTTAAACAGGGTTCAATTTATGTGTGCGGGCAGGGCACTAAAAATGTAGCAGACAATAATAAAAATGTAGTGTGTGTTTTTCACTTTTTTCTTTACATTTTTTTAGGTTGTACTACTACTCCCAGCATGGAACCCACTGTTCCATGATGGGAGTAGTAGTACCTGTACTAATTGACAGATCGCCCTGGGTCCCTTGTGATCCTTCTGTATCATTTATAGATGTGGCCGGCTGCTCTTCTATGGTCCCCTGCACTGCCGTATTTATATACACCTATTCATATTTCCCGCAGAGAGAACTGTGATTGGTATGATGGTTCCAGCCAATCACAACTCTCTGTGAGAAATATGAATAGGTGTATATATATACGTCAGTGCAGGGGACCATAGAAGAGCCGCCGGCCACATCTATACATTATACAGGAGGATCACAGCGGGTGTCAGAAGTGACACTTGCTGCGATCTGTCTATTAATGCAGGTACTACAGCTCTTAGCATGGAGCAGTGTGCACTCCATGTGTTGGGAGTAGTAGTATCTGCAGTTAAGGACAGATCACAGCGGGTGTCACTCCTGACACCCAATGCGATCGTCCTATCTATTGCAGAGATGCGGAGCCGCTCTGTACAGTGCTCGCATCTCTGCACTATACTCTGGACGGCCAGTGATATGAATAAAACATCACTGATTCATATTTTCCACTGAGAGCTGTGATTGGCTGCAACCATCCGGCCAGTCCCCACTCTGGGCGGAAAATATGAATGAGTGAGGTGAATATCTATTCACTATCATTGGCCGGCCGGAGTACAGAGCAGAGATGCAAGCGCTGTATAGAGCCGCTCCTCATCTCTGCAATAGATAGGACGATCGCGTCGGGTGTCAGGAGTGACACCCAGGGCGATCTTTCTATTAGTACAAGTACTACTACTCCCATCATGGAACAGTCTGTTCCATGCCGAGAGTAGTAGTACTACCTAAAAAAAATTAAAAATAGAGAAAAAAAGTGAAACACACACACTTTATTAAAAATGTATTAAAATTTTGCTATAAAATATAAAAATTTTGTTAAACCCATTTTTTCCCATCCCTTCTGCATCTTTTTTTTTTTTTATTTATTTATTTTTGGTACCCAACAAATTTTGAAAAAAACGTCAAAGGGGCCAAAAATGCAATTTCCACTCAAAGGCAAAAATGCCAGAAAAACTGCCAAAACTTAAGAAAAACCCTATGGCAGTTTTTCTGGTGTTTTTGCTGGCATTTTTTAAGTGTAAAAAACAAAAAAAGTGCAAACCTAGCCTTAGAGGGCACTTAAAAAGTCCCACAAAAAGTCGCAACTGCGACTTTTTGTGCAAAATGTTGCAGAGGAGAATGGGAATCATACAAAATCTGAAGTCCTAATTTTTTTTATTTTGCTTATGTGCGCTAATTTTATCAACCCCCTAATAGTATGATAAATGTGTCACACATAAGCACAACAGAAGCAAAAAAAAAACTATGGAGGACATTCATTTATCATAGTTTCTTTGGTAAGAAACTTCTGAAGTCATTTTCTTTTGCTTTCGCTTTGCTTATGTGTGACATATTTATCATACTATCACAGGGGGTTGATAAATTTGGCTCACATAAGCAAAAAAAACTATAAATCACTTAAGAATACCACTTTTGTTTTTTAGCACACATAAGCAAAACCAATAAATGACAGAACACCACTTTGTAATACCACCTCCTCTCCTCTGTGACTTTTCTGTTCTAAAGTCGCACTGTGTTAAATATATGTGCTACATATTTTTTTTACCACTTTTTCCCCCCTAAATGTACTAACCTATTTTTTTTTCTCATTTCAGATCCATCTACAGATTCAGACTACATCATTGACCCACATTTTTTGTTAATTATAAATAAAATAGCTAATGAGAGCTTGTTTTTACTAAAAAATTTTAAAACATAATTTTTTTTATTTACTTTACAGGCTTAGTACTGGAAGCTGGGGAAAAATGGAGGAAGTCCAGCATACGGAATGTGCAGCTTTATTGCAGATAAAAGCAGGTACAACACACCAGTGGAAACATCAAATGTACATCTGGATGCGTTTCGGGTGGATATGCCACTCTTTATCACAGACTGTTCCAAACTCTGAATGGCTTCCTTATAAAGGATTAATCCACAGGGTGAAAACTTCCTGTCCAGGGATATACATGTGGTGATTAAAACAGCAATTAAAACAGTCACATAGAAAAACTCAACTAGGCCTACATGTTACAGAGTCCAGCAGTCAAATATTTGCACTTCAAATTAGCACCAGTACACATTGTCAGACATAAGTTGTGGAAGCTGTCTTATAGACAGAGTCCATTACTAAGCCAGGGCTTATCGTTAGCCCCAATTACAACTAGCGATAACTCCCAATTATTACCCCTGGTACCCTCCGTCTAGGCAGTAACAGGCTGGCATTAATTAGGCTGGGGAGTGCCAGTAACAATGGTCCTCGCCCACCCTGGTAACGTCAAACTGTTGCTGCTTGGTTTTTATCTGGCTGATAATGAAAATATGGGTAACCCCACATGTTTTTGCATAAATAAATATATATATAGAAAAGTGTGTGGTTCCCCCCTATTTTCATCCTCAGCAAGATACCAACCAACCAGCAACAGCCTGATGTTACCAGGGTGGGCGAGGACTATTGTTACTTGCTCTCCCCAGCCTAAATAACGCCAGCTTTTTACCGCCTAGGCCCAGGAGTGCCATTTTTTTAAGGTAATAATTGGGGGTTAGTGCTATCTGTTTTTGGGGCTAAAGCTAAACCCTGGCTTATTAATGGACTCCGTCTATAAGATAGCTTCCACTACTAATCCTGTAAAGTAAATAAAAAACAAACAAACACATTTAAAAAATACTTTTATTGCAAAAAACACTCCCCCACAAGCCTTTAACCATTGCATTAAATAGTAAACAAAAAAATGCTGGTCATCGACGTAGTCCACCGAAACCGAAGTAGTCCACAGAATACACTGATCTGAAATGAGAAGGAAAGAAAAACACAACAAAGCAGGGTTTCCAAACAGGGAGTCTTCAGCTGTTGCTAAACTACACCCATAAAAGCAGGGCTTCAACACAGGTAGCCTCCAGCTGTTGCTAAACCACACACCCCCATCATTTCCAGACTGCCTTTGGCTGTTGTAATTGTAATTTAACAGCAAGCCTCCAGTTAAGCACGAGCTGGAGTCTCACTGTTCCTGAACTACAACTCCTGTTATGGGAGTTGTAGTTTAGGAACAGCCTGAGGCACCCTGTTCCAAAACTACAACTCCTGTGATGGGAGTTGTAGTTTACCAACAGCTGGATGCACCCTGTTCCAAAATTACAACTCCCGTGATGAGAGTTGTAGTTTAGCAAAAGCTGGAGGCCCCCTGTTCCAAAACTACAACTCCCGTGATGGGAATTGTAGTTTAGCAACAGCTGGAGGCATTCTGTAGTTAAAATGCAAGCCGGGGAAGAGGACTGCATAGCACCCTGCTCCACGGCCGGCCACTTTCCAGGAATCAGAAACTACAGCACTTTAATTTCATATTTCCCACCTGGAGGCGTGATTGGCCAGGATCAACCGTGATTTCATATTCATGTGAGCCAGCCGGCTCTGCTCCCCGGCCACCCGCCTGCATCTACCACCCGCCTGCTAGCTGTTGGAAGACTGCAACTCCCAGCATGCGCTTACAGTGAGGACATGCTGGGAGTTGTAGTCTTGCAGCTTTACAAAAAGTCACAGTTTGGACTTTTTCTGTGACTTCTTATAAATGTTGTCAAAAAAAAGTTTTGTAAGCCAGGTCGGACCTGGATTTTACTTTTTGAAGGGGGTTTGTGACTTTTTTTTTCCCAGTTGCGAAAATCGCACTTCATAAATTCCTGACCACTGCAAAGTGAAAACTGAAAGTTGCTTAGGTAGGGCTATTTGTAACTTTATGCGTACCTACAAAAGTCGCACAAAAAAGTGCTTAGGTGCATGTGCGACTTTTTATGCACCCAGAGTAATCACAAAAGGCACTAAACACCATGATAAATGTCCCCAATGACTTTAAAGCTCACTTACCAAATACAACAATGATACATTTCCCCCAATATCTCACAGCATTACCATCTCCTGACTTAGATGGGCTTTGCGGCATACCTGCACACACCTAACTTCAGTACAAATCTACTAGCCTCAACCAGCTTTATTTAGATTCTCACATGGACAAAGCAATTCTTATAAACAGATTAAAGAAACTCCTAGGCTGTCTACCCCCTAACTTTACATTAGAGCTTTATCAGTACCATCCATCATGACTTTCACAAGCCAGCATTACTGTAGCTACCTAGAGCAAGGTAGTTAGGGACTTGGGTACTGTTCCCTCAAGGCTTGGCAATACAAAAGCTGCAAATACAGTAAAGGAATTTAAGCATTCATGAGATAGGCATAAGGGTACTTTTTATATAGGATAGGGCCAGGGACTATTTATAGTATTCAGAAATATTGGCCAAACTAGATGGGTCGAATAGTTCTCATCTGCTGACACATTCTATGTTTCTATGTCAAAACAGCATCAAATAAATATTAATGTAGAGCACCATAATATTTAGGCACAATGCAGATATACAGGATGACATAACATCCAAACACACAGTATTATGAAGCATCTAGTTCTAGTATAGTAAAGGTCCGTTGCCACATCACTGATGGTCTTGGACATTCAAGAAGTTAATGTTTGTATGCCTGTAAGGTCTATTGCAGTAAGGCTATGTTCACACAGTGGGTGGCAACCACGCCAGCATTTCTGATCCCATTTTTTTTTGAAGGACTACTCTTCACTAACTAAAAAGAAGTTTGTATTGCATCATACCTGGTGAGGTATGATGAGGTGAGGTATGATTTTTATTAATAGCTCACAGATAGTTTTAATTCTGCTTAATAGGGTTTGCAAGTGCTTGAATCCAGAATAATAAAAATGTCAAGAAAAATATAAAAATATTTTTTATTATGTTTACATCAAACTGGCACATTGCCCATTGTAAAAGATCAAAAATGTTAGTGAAAAGTAAAACATTACGAGTACTGATAGCTCAACTAGAGGCAGCAGGGTTATACCTGCTCTATTGGAATTTCTTTATGGACAACAAAATGAGTTTATTCATTGTTACATATTTATCAGCTCTTCTGTCTTGTGGAGTTTCTTAATCAATCTTCATGTATGAATTTGTTGAGTTCTCCATCAATGTCTTGAGGATGGCTTGTCTCTGCATTGTATCAATTCTTTCAACTGTTCCATCAAGTTCTTTTCCGCTTCTGTAAGACTTCCTA
The DNA here is from genome assembly GCF_029499605.1 of Hyla sarda. Classification (NCBI taxonomy): domain Eukaryota; kingdom Metazoa; phylum Chordata; class Amphibia; order Anura; family Hylidae; genus Hyla; species Hyla sarda. The sequence goes on along the minus strand of NC_079189.1, from coordinate 513,925,439 downwards.
CATCTTTGGTTTCCCACCTGGTGAAAAACATGTATATCTGTGATATATACGACATTTATACACATGTATATAAAATAACATGAGCATGTTTACCAACAATACACTTCAAATTTTATAAAATGTCTTCATGCCTTGAGTCACGTAGGGAGCTAAAACCAAATCTAAACTTTAAAAGAGAAATCTTGTGTGTGCTGGGAAATATCTAGCATGCTCAGTAAGGATATGTTCACACGGGAGAACGTCGGCATGGTAAAATTCCATGTGGACATTCCCCTGACAGCAGAGCACTGTCAGAACATGCTCAGAAATGTGCTGTCTCATAGATGGCAATGTATTTCAGTGCGGACAGCCATGTCTATTCTTTCTGCGGACTCTGGAATCGGAATTCCGCCATGTACACAGCGCAGCAGAATCCCATTGATATCATCGTATGGACGTATGAAATTTCATTGTGTGGACATACCCTAATACTCTACTCTAGAAAATGCAGATAAAATAGGTGTTCATAGGCTTCACGATACATTATTGTTTTATGGTGATCCATCTTCCAGAGAAAGTCATTTGGATTATACAAGAGCCTTAGGCTGTGTTCACAAGGTGGAATTTCTGTGCAGAATTTCGACCGGAGTCCCATTGATTTCTATGGGATTCTACTGCACTGTTTACATGGTGGAATTCCCCGTGGCAGCTGTTTACAGTGGTGGAATTCCTGATTCTGGAGTCCGCAAAAAGAAAAGACTAGTCTATTCTTTGTGCGGATGTGGCTCGGGAATGCATTCCCATCTATGAGACGGCGCATTTCTGAGGTGTCCTAGGGCCCGCCGGATTGTTCAAATGTGCGGAATGTCCACCCGTGTTTTCTGAGCAGACATTCTGCACATTTTACGCTGTGTGAACATAGCCTTATACTGAGAGGGGCAGTAACTACCAGGTATATGATCACTTGTTTCCCTACAGCTGGCAGATGATCAAATTATCAGATCACAGATATAGTAAGCTGGCTATACACAATAAAGATAAAATCAGTAGGGCCCCTGTCCACCTAATGTGTATGGTGGCCTTTCACCTCACCCCTGACAACAGATGTTGAGGGAGAAAACAGTCGGGCATGTTTTATTACAACATTCTGGAACTTTTTTGTTCTTCAGGCTACCATAGGATTCTGGATGTGCTTCTGTATCCCCATTAAAAATATATGTATGCTTGGCCAAGCTTGCATGTGTATGTGAGGATTGGGAAATAGAGCTGTTCTGCTAAACAAGTATTTGGCTGACACCAAACCAAAATGTATGGACAGCGATACAGTAGTGTATGAGCATGTGAGACAGAATAGGAAGTCTATATCAGAGCATCAGTGCATTCAGGTTGTGCTCCAGTTCACTTCCCAAAAATCTTTATTATCTGGGATGCTGTGGTGAGCACACTCCAGGTCCTTTGCCTGCTTCATATGGTCTTGATCCACCCTGTTATCTGCCTACATAATAATAGTCAATAATAATGTTTACATAGTGCCTACGTATTCTGCACCACTTTACTTTACAGTAGCATACAAAATAGTCAAAACACAATGTCAGGTCATACCTGGTGTTATTTTAACCCTAAATCTCTCAGCACAATGTTGGTTATGTTGAAAAAACTACAGTAAATTAATGTGCTATGCTGGTGCACTACTTTAGTGAGCCAGTATTACTATGGGGGGGGGGGGGGGGAGTATGCTCCTCCACAGTCTGATTTAGTAAATAGATTTACTATTGAAAAAAGCACCAGATAATTATCTTGCATGACTTACGTCCCGTTTATTATAGAGGAAGTCTGCAAGAATCAGCATCTGCATATTGGCATTGGTAGACACATTTGGCATCTTATAAAATATTTGGTGATGAATTTGATAGCGGACATCAATACATCTAGAGTCAGACGACTTGAGATATTCATGTGGTGTCACAAACTTATGTAGTAAACTGTTCCAGATAACTATTAAAATACCTCCTAAGGGCTCGTTCACACGGACGGATCCGCAGCATATTTTACACTGTGGATCTGCCGATGATAGACCCTACAGTGTTGCCTCCATCTGTGCCTGCTCATAACAGCAATCCGCCGCTACGAGCAGACACGCTGCGATGTGCGCGAGTCACCATGCGCATGCGCAGTATACTCGCACACATCACGGCTGCTCTAAGCCTAGCTCAGGGAGCAGGGGGAACTGCCACGATGTGTGCGAGTATACTTGCGCATGCACGCAGCCACTGGCACATCGCAGCGTGTATGCTCGTAGCGGTGGATTGCTGTTATTAGCAGGCACAGATGGGGGTCAAACCGTAGGGTCCTTCATCTGTGCGAATGAGCCCTAAGGGTGTGTTCACACATGCGTATTTTCTGCTGCAGATTTGCTTTAGCAGATTTTGCAGACCATTGAAGGCAATGGGCCGCAAAATCTGCAACTCACCCTAAAAAGGGACAAGTAAATCCCCTAAAATTACTCTTTGCATCTTGTGTTTCATGATTTAAACATATGGGAGAGCTAAAAAGCAGATGCTCATAGCTCTACAATGCCATACACCATATACAATACATTAAGAACAGGTGTCTACCTCTAACATGATTAGTATGAGAAGAACAGAGCCTTAAAGGTGGTTCTATAATTTCATGCACACTGGGTAAGTGATTTTAAAGCATCCCCCCCCACCCCGTCTATTATGTTGTCCTATGCAACAGCAGTGCTTTATGGTTAAGTAAAGGACAGCTTGTCCTCCTCACATTGCTGAAACGTGAAGTCTAAACTACACGTGTTACAGTCTAAGTGGAAATCTGTTTAAAGTCTTGAGTTTCCTCTGTAAATCACTGTTTCTCCTGAGTATTATGGGGCTGTCAGGAGTTACCTATTGTGTTTAATATCAGCCAGGGATCCCTGAAGGGAACAGGTGCATTGCTGGAGACAACAATGCCTGACTGACCACTAATATAAAGCACTCGGGCTGTAGCTAGATCCTGAGACACTACTAAGGCATTTAAACAGGTCTGTATTCACACTTCATACTGCTGAGTGTACAGGGGGGACCAAAAGTTATTTCCTTGTTACTTTATAGTAATCCAAACTAAAGTATACTGGAACTCTATACGATTTTCCATCTTTCTCCATTATGTTCTCGCTAACATCTATCCTAATATCAGTTACTTTGTGTTATGTTTATTGCTTTGTCCTTGTTGGCCAAACATGCGGTTTAAGTGGTGTTGACCAAAAATAATACTGCATAAGGTGCCTCCTGGTCGATGGGAATGATAGACCGGCAAGGGTCCACAAAATAGCAGAAAAATTGCATCCGTATTTTTACCATTATTGTGCTTTTTGCAAGTCTATGGGAAAGTGGTTGTTTGTACATACAGTATATAAAAAGACATTTTTTCCATCTGCTTTAATAAGTGACATGTCACTTTTTTACGCAGATGGAACAAATACATCTGTTTTTTTTCTGTCTTGTGTGTTTTCGCAGTAGATGTCTATATCATGCTTCATAAAGGCAATCTATAGCTGAAATGTAAACAGTATTCTATGGATCTCTTAATAAATCAAGAGGTTTTACTGAACCCATTGTGCCTTGGATTTTCCATTCACTATAAAGGCATGCCACGCTGTGGCTCTTGAGCAGCTCGGCTACACCTCATAAACACTTGGCTGAGTTTATTTTAAAAGTATGGCAACCACAACCAGTTCCAGCAATGGTGAGGTTTGCTATTACACCCGGTTTCAAATTATTATGCAAATTCTATTTGTGTCACAAAGATTAAATATTTAGTTTTTCAGTTTACCTCATGGATGGCATTGTGTCTCAGGACTCTTTTGATCACTGAAAACAATCTCGGACACCTGTGATAATTAGATTGCCAGGTGAGCCCAATTTAAGGAAAAACTACTAAAGGTGGGTGTTCCACATTATTAAGCAGAGCACCATTTCCAAGCAATATGGTGAAGAAAAAGGATTTCTCTGCTGCCGAAAAGAGTGAAATAGTTCAAATCCTTTGATGAGGTATGAAAACATTAGATATTTCATGAAAACTTAAGCGTGATCATCACTATTAAGATATTTGTGGCCGATTCAGAGCACAGAAGGGTTTGTGCATATAAAGGCACATTGAGGAATATTTCGGCCAGATCCATGCATCGGATCAAGAGAGCAGATGCTAAAATACCATTAAATAGCAGCAAACAGATATTTGAAGCTGCTGGTGCCTCTGGAGTCCCACAGACATCAAGGTGTAGAGTCCTCCAGAGTCTATCAACTGTGCATAAACCTTCTATTCAGCCACCACTAACCAATGCTTACAAGCAGAAATGGCCGGAATCATGGGAAGAGAGCTGGTCAGCTTCTTTTGGGTCCCCGAAAGTGTAAAGATGACCTCTGCAAAGTATGTGGAGTTTCTGACTGACCACTTTCTTCCCTGGTACAGAAGGAAGAACTATGCTTTCTGTAATAAAATCATCTTCATGCATGACAATGCACCATCTCATGCTGCAAAGAATACCTCTGCATCAATGGCTGCTATTGGGTTAAAAGGAGAGAAAGTCATGATGTGGCCTCTCTCCTCCCCTGACCTCAATCCTATTGAAAACCTTTGGAGCATCCTCAAGCAAAAGATCTATGAGGCTGTTCCATCCAAACAGCAGCTCTGGGAGACTATTCTGACATATTGCAAACATATTCAAGCAGAAAACGTCCAAAAACTCCCGAGTTCAATGAATGCAAGACTTGTGAAGATGCTATCAAATAAGGGGTTCTATGTTAAAATGTAACGTGACCTGTTAAAATGTTGTTAAAAGTTTAATTGAAATAGCTTATGATTTCAGTAAATATGCTGCAAACACAACAAATGACAATTTTCAGTTGTTTACAACCTATAAAAGTGCTTTGAAACTCACTGGCCCTTATTTACTAAGAGTGGAGTGTAGGTTTCTTTGTGGGTTTTAATTCCCTACAATTTATTTTCCACTGTATTTACTGAGGTTTCCCTACATTTAGCATTGTTTTTGTTTTTTACACCTGCTCTGATCTGTCTGGTTTTCCTCAGCTCAAATCCACCACATTTTCTGTGGAAACCTTAGTAAATATGTTGGGTTTTTGTGAAAATGTCTGGAACATGCCCATTTTCGGCAACCACCCCCTTTTCCCGGCGACCACGCCCCTTTTTCGGGTTTTCTTAGCAAAATGGAGAGTTAGTCAGGGTTTTTTCAATTCTGGCGCACATTCTGGCGCAAAATCTGGCACAGACAGAATTTCTGGCGCAATGTGACAGAATCTGGCGCACAACCCGACAAAGCAGGGCCACTGTGCGTAATACTTTGGAACAGTGCATTGTAAGTTTTTTTTATGTTTAAAAAAAAATATTGTTATCATGAGGAGGTTTGTTCAATAAATTTGAATTGTACTCTTAATAGTTGATAACATGAGAATTATACTGACTGTTATTTACATAAATTATTTAGGAAAATTTGAAAAATATAATTTGCATAATAATTCGGAACAGGGTGTATACCTTAACAGTTATCCAATGGTGTCTGCAGCTCTTCGCTGCAAAAAGAGCTGTCGGATTCCCTTTAATCAGTATATTTATCTTAAAGGTATTGCTTCAACTCAAGCACATGGATTTCTGCAAATCCTATTTAGATGAGCGAGACAGAACAAGTCTGCCACATTGAACTTACCGTAATGGTGAGTGATTGTGCATGCATGGTAACCCTTTATCCAGGGGCCTGACCACAATGAATAAATTATATTTGTGATAATCTGCTTTAGAAAACTCAGTTTGGGTAGGGTCACATGGCACGGATCTGCAGCGTATATTACTCAATCCGCTGCTTCAAGCAGTCACACAGGGCGAATCGCTGTGCAAGTTGCAGCGCGCATGCGCTGTGTACTCACACATTGCGAGTAGGCTGTGAGCAAGCGCAGCAACTTGCACAGAGATTCACCCTGTGTGACTGCTTGGAGCGGCGGATTGCCGCTGCGAGCAGGGGGGGGGGGGGGAACAGCTGGAGGCACACTAAGGGTCAGGTCACCGGCAGATTCGCAGTGTAAAATACTCTGCGGGTCTGTGTCGTGTGACCTTACCCTTTATGTGTTAAGTGTAAACAAGTGGCTACTGCATAGCTCAGTAATTGTTCGGGGAGGGCTGCACGAATGGTCTCTGGATTGTTTGTGCACCCCTTTCTGGCAATTCGCCGCACATCTCCTGTTACATGAGGAATTGGCAGGCGATGGCTGATCATTATTTAGCAGGTGACCCAATCAGCCAATGAACCATCATTTGCTTTTTCGTCTGCTGATCACTCATCCTATTACACAAGGAGAGACCTAAGCTCTAGACTGTAATTTATTAGGAAAAGCTAAGGTTTGATTCTCACTCTGCTGTGGACAGCCGCGCGTCTTAAAAAAAAAATAATGCATGAGTTTCCACTTAATTTTTCCACTTTTATAGGGTACTCCACAGGAAAACTTTTTTATTATTTTTAAATCAACTGATGCCAGGTGCCAAAAAGTTTAACAGATTTGTAAATTACTTCTATTTAAAAATCTTAATCCTTCTAGTACTTATCAGCTGCTGTATGCTCCACAGGAAGTTCTTTTCTTTTTGAACTTCCTTTCTGTCTCACCACAGTGCTCTCTGCTGACACATATGTCCATGTCAGGAACTGTCTAGAGCAGGATAGGTTTGCTATGGGGATTTGCTCCTACTTTGGACAGTTCCTGACATGGACATAGGTGTCAGCAGAGAGCACTGTGGTCAGACAAAAAGGAAATTAAAAAAGAAAAGTACTTTCTGTGGAGCATACAGCAGCTGATAAGTACTTGAAGAATTAAGATTTTTAAATAGCAATTTACAAATATGTTTACCTTTCTGGTACCAGTTGATTTAAAAAATAAAGTTTTTCAGAGGAATACCCCTTTAATATTTTTCCTTGAAAGCAGAGAACTCTGTGATTATTGAGGCTTCCACCTCTTTGCTTGGCTTAGGGGCTAACTCACCTATTGCCCAGCCTAACTTTCATGTTTATGTTCTGCCACTTTGGTTAGCAAATAAAATTGCTAACTCTACTGTCCCTAGAGTGTAGGTGTTTGAAATAGGGAACAAAGATTGTGAATCCTATTGGGGACAGAGACCATTGTGTCAAGCTCTGCAAAATATGTTGGTTCTATACAAACAATGAGAGATAAATAGCTGTCTCCTTTGGTACAGAGTTGTAGGCATAAGGTATGGATTATAGGGGGGTTCATGTATCCATGTGCTCTAAGAAGAGTGACATAGATACAACCCGCAGGGGTGTGGAAATTGTTTTTAAAACTACTTGTCCAAGGGACTAAAACGGAGCAGAATCTACTTGTCCATCATAACAATCCACTTGTCCTGGTACAAAATAATTGTAACCCAAATAGTATGTACATAAGGTATTTTCTTAATAAAAACTTGATAGGCAGACCAGTATGTCACCCCATTAGGTGGATAGGGTCCCTGATAAGTAAGTCCTGAATACTGCAGTGCAGTGCAAAATAACTTATCCTGACCGCTGGAAAACCCCTCCCCCCCGATCTCTTGTAAGGGGCCCCGGCAGGAATGGGGGCTTGTCCGCATGACGCAGCGGCCGACAGCCATGTCATGCAGGGATGGAACATTCCCTTCATGCCGTCTGCTGGGGCCTCATACAAGAGATGGGGGTTGTCCCAGCGGTCAGACCCCCGCGATCTATCACTTATGGGGATAAGTTATTTTGCACTACAGTATTCCTTTAAGTAGATAGTCCCCCTTCAGGTAGGTATGTCCCTTTATCAGGTAGGGATCAAGTAGGGCCCCCTGCGCCATTATGTTACCCCCCCCCTCTAATGCCCCCTGCGCCATTATATTTCCCCCCTCTGATGCCCCCTGTGTCATTATATTGCCCCCCCTCTGATGCCCCCTGTGTCATTATATTCCCCCCCTCTGATGCCCCCTGTGTCATTATATTCCCCCCCCTCTTATGCCCCCTATGTCATTATATCCCCCCCTCTGATGCCCCCAGTGTCATTAATTCCCCCCCTCTGATGCCCCCTGTGTCATTATATTCCCCCCCCTCTGATGCCCCCTGTGTCATTATATCCCCCCCCTCTGATGCCCCCTGTGTCATTATATTCCCCCCCCTTCTGGTGCCCCCTGTGTCATTATATTCCCCTCCTTTCTGATGCCCCCTCTGTCATACCCCTCCTCCCTTTTGATGCCCCTCGTGTCATTATATTTCAGCCCAACCCCCCTCTCCTCTGCCACATTATTTACCAAACCTCCCCTCCTCTCTGATCCCCTGCTACCTGTACTCCGACCCCGTGTGTGCTCCGGCAGGCTCAGGGGCTTGGCAGTCACTTTTGTTACTGGACAGTTAAGAATATAGTTTTGCCCCTGGTGATCAGGCAAGACTTCCTTGCGGGGATGCGCACGATAGGTGACGTCATCACAGGCGCCGCACGGGACGTCAGCGTCCCGACGTCCTGAGCTGCGTATGTGATGACGTCACCAATCGCGCGCATCCCCGCAAGGAAGTCTCGTTATAGACTGCTGCAGGGAGATGTAAGTACAGTAACAGTGTGAGCGGACCTGTGTGAATTCTTCCGGCATTTAACGCTGCTTGCCCGAAGCAGGGCTAAATGCCTGAAGAAATCACCTGCCCGGCGTCCTGAACAGCTTGTCCCGGGCGTTGGGCGATAGGAATTCCACATCCCTTACCCTACCGATAAATAAACTCTGCTACACCTTGGTCCTACACCAGCCAGCAAAACAGATTTATTCCCTTAATTTTACTACTAGGTTTAGTGGTCCTGTCATTTTATTCATTATCTTGTAATTAAACCCAATGAATGGATTCTCCCCATTCACAAGTGTTATCTTTCTTGTGATTTATATTAAATGCACTGGTTTCTAGTTTTAACGCAGTGCTTTTTAAGCTATTTATCTATATTATCAGGCAGAATTGTTACCGTGCAGCCATGGGATACAACACAGATCCTCTGTGGCCTTTGTTTAGAAGACAATTGTATCTAGCGAGAAGCTTCATTTTGTATCCCAGGGCAATGAAAATAAATAGACCGGCTTTATTATAAAATATGTGCATGGAAAAAGAGAAGGAAGCCATCTGGAGGTGATGCACCTGTTTAAACTAGAATTAAAGTATATCTAAAAATCTTGTATCAGTATTAAGCATGGTGGATAGCAGTGTTATTTATGTTCCTTTTCAATAGAGATATAATAGCTTGTTTATAGATACAAAAGTACGCTGTGCTAATATGTATTTGTAGGGCTGCAGCAAAGGATTTGTGCAGAGCTATAACCTATAGAAGAGAAGGGATTGTGTTCTTTTGTGGTTTGTCAGCAGCAAACACAGATTGTTATTTATATAGAAACATGTTTTCTTCCAGCAGGGCTTTTAAGTGAAGCTATGTACAATGAAATATATACAGAACGTGTAGTATGATTGCGGAATGACTACAAGAAGAATAAAAAATATTTGGAGGATATTCTCTGTGGAAGCAGAAATAAGTGGCATATACAAAAATACATAAATACATTTTTAAGATCTCTGCTGTCAATGGATTGTAAAATTCTTTTTTACTTCCAGAGGCTGAAAACCCATACAGACCTAATATTCACAGTTATGGATATGTTACAACTGTTTCCAATCTGGACAATTCCCTGTGAGTATAAGAAACACATAGGACCCACAAATCTCTCGACTTTCCTGATGATTTGCTACAATGTATCATGGCCAGGCTGTTTACAACACCCAGAAGTGCTGGACTACGGGCAACAGAGCTCCGCTATACTGGCGTTGGCTGAACTACCCCTTTAATGTCAACAAGAATCTTCCTACCATATATTTTGTGCGTCTTTTTTGATAAAGCAAAAAGCAAGTAGTCAGTTTTTTTGTGTACTGTGGAATGCATTCTACAGTGGATACTAATTTATCATGTGCGTTTTTTTGTTTAAAAAAAAAATCGATTTGAGCCCAAAAAATACATCTAAAGCAAAAATACACCACCAAAAAGGACACGTAGGAAAAAGTGTTCTACCGAGACAGCCGGGTAATGCAGGAGCCCTCAACACTGCTAAACTACAACTACTCCCATCATGGGACAGAGTCTGTCCCATGATGGGAGTAGTTGTAGTACCGCAGTGCTGAGAGAAGGCATTTGCACATCCCCCCAGGCTGCCGGATTATTTTGGGACAGTTAGGACTACTACTCCTATCACGGACAGACTCCGTCCATGATGGGAGTTACAGTCCAGGGGCTGAGGTGCAGATTGCAGCAGGTCGTTCTCAAGAGACCCGCTGCGATCCGCATTTATTAACTGTAAAAGCCGGCAGCACATGCGGCTAGTCCAGGGGCTGTAGAATGAACTGCTGCGATCTGCCCCTCAGCCCCTGGACTATAACTCCCATCATGGACAGAGTCTGTCCCATGATGGGAGTAATTGTAGTACCGCAGCGCTGAGAGAAGGCACTTGCACATCCCCCCAGGCTGCCGGATTATTTTGGGACAGTTAGGACTACTACCCCTATCACGGACAGACTCACTCCATGATGGGAGTTACAGTCCAGGGGCTGAGGTGCAGATTGCAGCAGGTCATTCTTCAGAGACCCGCTGCAATCAGCATTTATTAACTGTAAAAGCCGGCGGCACATGCGGCTAGTCCAGGGGCTGTAGAATGACCTGCTGCGATCTGCCCCTCAGCCCCTGGACTACAACTCCCATCATGGACAGAGTCTGTCCCATGATGGGAGTAGCTGTAGTACTGCAGCGCTGAGGGATGGCACTTGAACATCCCCCGTCTGCGGCACTTTTAGGACTACTACTCCCATCATGCACAGACTCTGTCCATGATGGGAGTTAGAGTCCAGGTGCTAAGGTGCAGATCGCACCGGGTCATTCTCCAGAGACCAGCTGCGATCCGCATTTATTAACTGTAAAAGCCAGCGGGAAATGCGGCTACACTGCGCTGCCCGCTGGCTCCTGTATATAGCGGTCACATTTCATAATCCCCGCCCCGGGAGACGGGAGCTCTGATTGGTGAATAGCTATTCACCGATCAGAGCTCTTGTCTCCCAGCGGCGGGGATTATGAATTATCAGTGGTGTATACAGGAGCTGGTGGGCAGCGCAGTGTAGACCGCATGTGCTGCCAGCTTTTACAGTTAATAGATGCAGATCGCAGTGGGTCTCTGGAGAATGACCCAATGCAATCTGCCCCTCAAGTTAACAAGCCGGCAGTACATGCGGCTACACTGTGTTCCCCACCGGCTCCAGGCGGGGAATACTGTATACACTGTCATAATTCATAATCACTGCCGCCGGGAGCTCTGATTGGTGAATAGCTATTCACCAATCAGAGCTCTGGTCTCTCGGTGGTGACGATTATGAATTGTGAGAGAAGTATACAGGAGCCTGAAGCCGGCAGGGAGTGCAGTGTAGCCGCATGTGCCGCCGGCTTGTTAACTTAATAAATGCAGATTGCAGCGGGTCTCAGCAGAATGACCTGCTGCGATCTGCACCTCAGCCCCTGGACTATAACTCCCATCATGGATGGAGTCTGTCCATAATGGGAGTAGTAGTCCTAAAAGTCCTGCAGCCGGGCATGTGCAAGTGCCATCCCTCAGGGCTGCGGTACTACAACCACTCCCATCATGGGACAGACTGTCCCATGATGGGAGTAGTAGTCCAAGGTCAGAGGGACAGATCGAGCTACACAGTCCAGGCCTGACTCTGTTCTCATTATGCGTTTTGCATAATAAGAACAGAGCCTTTCTGGCAGTCAGTTCCCAAACAGGGAGACTCCAGCTGTTGCTTAACTACAGCCCCCATGATGGGAGTTGTAATTTAGCAACAATTGAAGGCTCCCTGTTTATGAACATGCTGCATTATGTGCACTTTCCACAGGGGAGAATGCAAAGAAATGTACTAACCCATATTTCTTATTATTCTTTTCTTCTCATTTCAGATACCTGAATGCAGAGGACTACGTCAGATTCGGTGGACTGCGACGATGACCAGCGGTTTTTTAATTTCAATAAAATGGTTAACGAGGGCTGTAGGGGAGTCTTTTTTTAAATAATTTTTTTTAATGTGTTATGTTTTTTATAATTGAATTTTCAGGCTTAGTAGTGGAAGCAGTCTTATAGACGGACTCCATTACTAAGCTGGGGCTTACCGTTAGCCCTAAGATCAGCTAACGCTAACCTCCGATTATTACTCTAGTACCCACCGCCACAGGGGTGCCAAGAAGAGTCGGTACCAACAGGCCCGGAGCATCAAAAATAGCTCTCCTGAGCCTAGTCGGTAACAGGCTGGCGTTATTTAGGCTGGGGAGGGACAGTAACAATGGTCCTCGCCCACACTGGTAATGTCAGGCTATTGCTGCTTGGTTGGTATCTGGCTCATACTGAAAATAGGGGGAACCCTATGCATTTTTTTTTCATTTTTTTTATAAATAAATAAAAAAAAGTGTGGTTCCCACATTTTTTCATTATCAGCCAGATACCAACCAAGCAGCAACAGCCTGATGTTACTAGGGTGGGCGAGGACCATTGTTACTGGCCCTCCCCAGCCTAAATAACGCCAGCCTGTTTGACGCTCTGGGCCTGTTAGTACCGGCTCTTCCCGACACCCCTGTGGCGGTGGGTACTGGGGAGCAATAATTGGCGGTTAGCGCTAGCTGATTTGGGGGCTAATGCTAAGCCCCGACTTAGTAATGGATTCTGTCTACAAGAAGGCTTCCACTACTAAGTCTGAAAATTCAATTATAAAAAACACAACACATTGGAAAAAAAAATTTATAAAAAAAAAACACTCCCCCACAGCCCTCATTAACCCTTTTATTGACATTTTAAAAAATGCTGTTCATCATTGCAATACGCCCGATCTGACGTAGTCCTCCGCATTCACGTATCTAAAATGAGAAGAAAACAAGAACAATAAAACTACAACCATATGTGATTTCTACACTATCAAAAAGCTGGTGTGAAATTTTTTAAGTAAACTGGACTCTCACCCCTTTGAAAATATCATGTTAAGCAGACAATATACGTGGACACGCCCCCTTTTATAAAACTGACGTGAACAGTGTAAACCGCAGCACAAAGCTCTTTGAAAATGTGGTCGATAATTTTCGCGCCAAAACTTTTTTTTTTGGGCGCAAAATTCTTTGAGAATCTCCCCCCTCTGTGTATTTTATAAAGATTTATTTTACTATTGTGCAGAGTTTTGTTCAGCACACACTGCTGCTCCGGCACTTCTAGCTATGTGAACAGTGTACCGCCGGAAAATGCCATAGTTCTGTGAAGTGTGCAGTAGAGAAGGAGTTCACTGTAGAGCGAGGGGGGGGGGGGGGGCGTTTCTATATTTGCACAAAAAGGACATGCGCAACTTTTGTAAATCTTGAGCAAGAGTGTAAATTAGACAGGCAGTGTAAAGGATTGGATCTGTGTCTACAATAGACACCTAATGATTAATTTTTTCCTGATGAGATCATGTCTATCTCAAGCACTCCCATAGAGAATGATGACCCCTGGGGGGAGATTCTAGCCCCCCTTTCTGGAGATCGCAGAGTGTCTTAGAGGTTGTACCCGCCATAATCGGACACTTATCCCCTATCATGTGTATAGGGGATACATTTGTTAACACTGGAATACCCCTTTAAACCCTTCATAACCATGGGTATTTTAGGCCTTTTGCTCAGAGCAAAATTTACCTTTTGAAATGCTGTATTCTCAGGCCCCATTCATACTGTGTTTTTGCAGTATGTTAGAGGTACCCATGAAAACACGTATGCCGATGTATACTGTAACATACTGCAGTGGGTGAATATCAGATGTAATGACCAACAACCCCACAATATTACTGCGAGATTGCCAACATCGTGCAGTCCTTGGTCACCACATTAAGGTGTGTTTACGCTTAAATCTGATACTGTTCCAGCCATCTTCCATCTTGGAAGTCATATTTCCTAGACAACAAGGAGGCAAGTGGAGTTCGGGAGCAAGAAATAGTATCACTCCTCCTCTTAGATAATCGCTTTAACTCTGTACCTGGGTGACTGATAATCATTGCTGTATTATATTATGTTTCTACTTATGCCATCCGCATTGCTGTATTATATTATGTGTCTCCTTAGTATTCTGATGCATTCCATCGGGATTGCTGCATTATATTGTTGTGGAGCCTTATCCTGTTTTATACCATCATATTTTATTTGGACATTATTTTGTCACCTTATTCACCTTTTATCATAGTTTCTCTTTCATATCCAGTTTGGATATATTATAACAACTTACCATGTACTCCATGTGTTATTATTACGGATATAAGACCTTCACTACCGAACAACTCTGTATATGGATTCATCAATATATACGTAAATGCACATTATTTTACGGTGTACTAGTAATTTCCTTGACCATGCATTACTAGATATCTATTTTCTGATTTTGTTAATTTGTGCACACTGTTTATAGGTTTGAAGAAGGTCCTAAGTGGACCGAAACGTAACATGTATTATGGGATTGCTCAATAATTTTGCACAGATATAACTCTTACGGTGTGCCAAGTATTTTCTCATATGATAATCATCAAGTACAGAATTTTTTTTGTAGAAGTGCAAAAACAGATATGGCCAGGAAAAACATATAAAAATTGGTAGCTGGAGGACATTAGTTTCTTTTGGTGTAATGTACATTCTGACTGATAGGAAAGTGTTAATGCCTGAGCACTTTACACCCATACAAAACAAATTTGTGTCATGCTGGATTTTTAAATTTCTTGTGGGGAGGTTGACTTTATTTATTTATTTACTTTTATTTATTTTTTCCTCATTATTAATTTAAAGGAGTACTATTTTGCGGAGTACTCCTGCTCCATCCTGCCCGGACTGCAAAAAAAAATGAAAATGAACCATCTCTCACCTTCCTGGGTTCCCGTGGAGCGCCGCTACAGCTGATCGGTCCTCCGGTCCATCCTCTTCATACTTCCGTGTGAATGAAGCGTCACATGGCGCTCAGCCTATCGCCGCCGAGGCAAAACATCGCGACTGCCGGCGATAGGCTGAGCACCATGTGACGCTTCGTTCACACGGAAGTATGAAGAGGATGGACCGGAGGACTGATCAGCTGTAGCGGCGCTCCGCGGGAACCCAGGAAGGTGAGAGATGGTTCATTTTCCTATTTTTTTGCAGCCCAGGCAGGGCGGAGCAGGAATACTCTGCACCAGAGTACTCCTTTAAGAATAATTTATTTTACAATATGTATTTTTTCTCAACTTTACTATGGGGGGGGGGGGGGGGGCACAGGTCAGCAAAGAGGACATTTCATCACTGATAGCTCAATAGATCATTGTTCCCAGTAATCTGTATAGGCCGCCTATGCAGATCATGTCTTCTCTGTATACTCCCAGTCAGACTCAGCTGGGGGAAGCCCTGTGATGTCATTACAGATGTCATGGGCTTCCCCAAGCTATTGCCCATTTGGGCACACATCACTGAATAGGAGTGCTGTGCTGGAGGTATTTTAATCACAGGGAACTGATTATTTCTGTCCCCCCTTAAAGTACAGGATTGGGCTGTCAGCATGATTATGTGGAGGTGCATGCCGAGCTGTCAGATTCAACCTTATAAACCAACAGGCTGCAGGCACAAGGGCCAGATCTGCAGACTGTTAATTAACGTGATTTAGTTATTATGGGGTTAAAGGGAATCTATTACCTAAATGATTTATATTTTTTTTTACTAATTAAAACCAGATAGTGATACAAATTTTTTGTTTGTTGTTTGTTCTGGTCAGTGTGCAGGATTTTTTTTTAACATATAGTTTTATGGAAAAATATACCAATAAAGATGTCGATCATAAAAATTTTATATAAACTTTCGATGATTTACTGGTGAAACATTCCTTTTAATGGTGCAGCACACAAGGCTTCGCTATAAACCCACCGCAAAAACAGTAATAAGGAAGTGTCAAAGTTTTAAAGTAACAGGAAACATTTCCTAGAACTTATTATTAAACAGTAACCAACCCCTGAAGACTAGTATCAGTTGCCTCATACATAGATGAATAATTGTAATGAGATGAATAATACTGTAATAATAATGGGACATACCTACTGAGGAAGGGCCGTGTTTGACAAATAAGAGCCCTGAAACGCGTCTAGGTACATTTGAGCTATTTTTATACCACCGATACCTATCCAGAACGTATCTACCTGATGATTCTGATCCAGCCTTTTAAAGTTCTTTGCCAAACCAGCAGCACTATCCGAATCCAGCTTCCAGGTAGCATTGCCAAGCACCTGAGACATCACACGCCATAAGGATACCACGAGGTCTGCAATTATACATCGCTTGATACCATCTACAGCGAAAGATCTTGGGAACGGCTTCTATTCAATCCGGTCTGTGGCAGGCAGACCGCCGCGGTGACGCATGCCCGCGTCTTATACCATCCAACACTTGCGGACCTCACCATCTATCCTCAGGGGACGTTTGTTGGGACACCCACCAGGCTGGTAACTATATTCTAACTATCCATCTTACATTTGCCATATCGGAATCCCATACCATTTGCAAGACTTTAGACCATTTCTGGACTATCAGTTGCCGGATTATTGAAAGTTACATCAATTTCATGTTAATCTACCAGTGTCAGATATTGGTGTATGCTCTTATATAAATTTATGCTTTATACTTTTTTCCTCGGCACAAGGGCCCTGTGCTACGAGGTCAAATTGCATTTAATTTATAATATATTTTAAATAAAAAAGATTTTTAATGATTTGTATCTTATGATTGAAGCACGATCCAGTTTCTCATTACAATTATTCATCTAATTACATATATTCATCTATGTATCAGGCAACTGATACTAGTCTTGAGGGGTTGGTTACTATTAAATAATATATTTTAAATTACCAACACCAGGTGTAGGTGTACAACCCTTCACATCCCTTCTCTTCTGTATTCATTTCCTAGAACTGTTTGTAATACCGTATGGATTGTTTTGTGATACTGCAATACAAACCACTGTTTCCCTTGGCTTTAATTTCATAGGCATTTTCTACATTGAAGTGAATAGGAAGCAAAATGCCATAACACAGGACATGTTGAAGTCTTATAAATTGTGATTTTATAAAATTCTGCTCAGCACTGGATAACAACTGTCTACTAAGGTCATATATCCACTGTCAAAAAAATACAACAAAACCACCATGAGTATTTTAACCATAACATGTATATATTAACAAATAGTATTAAAAGGAAGTCATATTTGTAAAATATCCTGGAGAATGTATCAAAAATATAATAGTGCTATAGATACATTAATATGAATGAATATATAGAACCATTATGTGCAGGTGTAGGTTGCAATAATAGGGAAGGGGGAGGGTGTTTGAACAAAGTGTCATAGCAATAGCCTAAAATGAAAAATAATTCTGGTAGTTGTATCAAAGTAACTAATAAGGGAATGGAAATGGAAGACAAGTTACAGTACATGATTTATTCCATTAGTCTTAAATCCTTCTGACTAAATATTCATTTTAATTATATTTGGAGAAACTACAAATTGTCTTGGATTTTTCAAGGTGACAATGATCGCGCATTGTGTGACTTTTTCTATTTTTTTTTTAGAAATCAATGCAAATGGGCAAATTAAAACCCCCTGTATGCTGGTAGCTTTTATTTTGTGAAGCAGACAATAGGCAGCATATTTAGCCTGTGGCTCCTGTCTCCTGTGCATGCATAGTAAAGATGTGAGGAGCAACAATAGGTCCAATTATCTAGTAGGCTGTACATTTTACTGGATTACTCAGGATTACTCAATGTCATCAGATATCATTCTCGCTGTAATTTGTAAAACAGTGTGATAAATAGTGGGGAATTATAATGTTCAGGTAGAGATAAAACAGCCCGTTAATAGTTCATTTCCCAAGTGTTCCCACCATGCCCTCAAACCATTTAGCAAAGTCAGTTCTTTACATCAAGTCTGTGAAATGCTAAGATGTTACACTTTCATATTGAAATCATAGCCAGATCGCATTTCGGCAAGCTGAGCGCAGAACCTTGTTCACCAACAGAAAATGCAATTTGTAAGGGGAAAACAATCAAAGGACTGGGTAAAGATGATACCTCTGTTAGCCATATGGTATAATCAGATGGAAGCTTTCTAGAGAGTTCATGTCATTTCCTCAGGCATCTATTTATCCGGACGTCTGTGAGAGAGTGCTAGAGAATGCCACCAATGCTTTCTAATCTTACCACACTCTTTGTTATCTGTTCCCTTAACAAAGATAGTAGAATCCAGCATAATTGGGATATGTTCAGTAATTAACTATTGGTTAAAGAGCTAAATTATTGTATCGTTTGAATATATAAATATGTAACTGAAATCTCCATTTGCAGATGTAACAAAGAAAAAATGATAGATGTTTACACAAATGCTCTAAGCCATGTTGTGTACTGTGCCTATATAATAGACACACTGTGTATCTGACCTTATGTTTCAATGGCCCCAGCTAATAATTACAGGTAATTAGCAATTGGACTGGATGAAATTGCTAACGATCGGTCTATGGAGCTCTGCTAAGTGGCATTTGGAGAATCTTACATGTACTAAGATTTATATGTATTACTTGTATCATTCACAGAAACAAATACTTTAGAGAAAGTGACAGCTAGATCACGAGCACTAAATGAATTCTGCCCATTCACATGTTTGTATCTATTGCACTCCTGTGCACAATGGAGGCAGGGAGCAAGCTTGCTGAGCTCCCCCCCCTGCCTCCTCCATTTTCACTACCCAGCCCGCCCCTCTCATAAATATGCTAATTCATTTACTATCCTACATGTGCTGTGCCTGTGCTCTGTGTCCCCAGCAGGATAGTAAATACATTTGCATATTTATGAGAGGGCCGGGCAGAAGTAGGAAGGGAAGCTCAGCGAAAACTCCGGAAATACTTCAAGTAAAAACTTAAATGGGTATTCCAGGAAAAAACTTTATTTTATTTTTTTCATATCAACTGGCTCCAGAAAGTTAAACAGATTAGTAAACTACTTCTATTAAAAAAAATTGTAATCCTTCCAATAATTATCAGCTGCTGAAATTGAGTTGTTGTTTTCTGTCTGGCAACAGTGCTCTCTGCTGACATCTCTGCTTGTCTCAGGAACTGTACAGAGTAGAAGAGGTTTGCTATGGGGATTTTCTTTTACTCTGGACAGTTCCCCAGACAGGTGTCATCAGAGAGCACTTAGACAGAAAAGAACAACTCAACATCAGCAGCTCATAATTACTGAAAGGATTAAGATTTTTCAATAGAAGTAATTTACAAATCTGTTTAACTTTCTGGAGCCAGTTGATATATATAAAAAAGTTTTTTCCTGGATAACCCCTTTAAGAAACCCCCTTTTTTTTTACAGCTATTCACCCACACTATAACCCAGTATATTGGGCGGGTGAACTAACTGTCCGTTTCACTTTAAAGCTATGGACTCCTTTGCACTTTAAGATTTTTACATTGCACTTATTTTGGCTTCCCTTTTCATCTGAAGGCTGCACTTTTTCTCTCATAATGCAGGCTGCTCTGTCCTATTCACAGTGAAATATGTCAGAGGTGCTACCTATAGCTTAGACAGCTCCTCTATCTACTCATCTGAACAATCTTCTAAGATGAATTATGACCAAAACTAACCTTTCATTTGCTGCTATCTGCCATGCAAGCACAGTTATCTTTCTCCCTGCCTGCAGAAAGGGAAGCTGGGCCTGATAGTGTTCAGCCTCCCGACAGGACAACGTGCTGAGGCCTGGAGTAAGTGAACTAGCAGACCAGCTTTACAGCCACACCAGTCGTGCCTTTAGGCATGGGCATCCGAGGCATACATTATTATAAGATCATACAGTATAATAATCATTGTAATACTTCAGTGATCAATATCAGGGGAAGCCAGCAGGGGGATCTTTACTTATATTCCAAATTACAAGTCAAAAGTCTGTGGCACTCACCAACTTCAGATAAATGGTTTTAATTGAAATGTCATGTCAGGATACAGGCAAAATATGGACCTGGTGTTTTAATAAAATCCACAAATTTCAAGTTGGTGTGTGCCACAGACTTTTGTCTTGTACTTTGGAAGATTGAATTGGACTACATACCACCGAGGAACACCACTATTAAGTAAGTCAATACCAGGGGAATCCTAAGAGAGACCCTGGGTAACCTGAGCAGTGCAAATACATTTACTTTATATGCAAGTCTATTAATCTTACAACGCAGAGCAGCTTCCTGATGAGTTTACAGAGAAGTGAAGGGGTATTCCAGGATATTATTTTCTTCAGCCTTTGAGCACATGAGGCCAAGTTATAATACTGTGTAATATGCTTCTTGTCACGATTCGGCTGGCAGGAGGTGGATCCTCTGTGCCAGAGAGGGATTGGCGTGGACCGTGCTGGTGGACCGGTTCTAAGTTGCTACTGGTATTCACCAGAGCCCGCCGCAAAGCGGGATGGTCTTGCAGCGGCGGTAGCCAGGTCGTATCCACCAGCAACGGCTCAACCTCTCTGACTGCTGAAGATAGGCGCGGTACAAGGGAGTAGACAAGAGCAAGGTCGGACGTAGCAGAAGGTCAGGGCAGGTAGCAAGGATCGTAGTCAGGGGCAACGGCAGGAGGTCTGGAACACAGGCTAGGAACACACAAGGGAACGCTTTCACTGGCACAATGGCAACAAGATCCGGCGAGGGAGTGCAGGGGAAGTGAGGTATAAGTAGGGAGTGCACAGGTGAGAATACTGATTAGGCCTGCTGCGCCAATCAGTGGCGCAGCGGCCCTTTAAATGGCAGAGACCCGGCGCGCGCGCGCCCTAAGGAGTGGGGCCGCGCGCGCCGGGACAACACAGACGGGGAACGGGTCAGGTACGGGAGCTGAGATGCGCATCGCGAGCGGGCGCGTCCCACATCGCGAATCGCATCCCGGCTGGGAGTAATATCGCAGCGCACCCGGTCAGCAGGTCTGACCGGGGCGCTGCGAATGAGAGAACGCTGCGAGCGCTCCGGGGAGGAGCGGGGACCCGGAGCGCTCGGCGTAACAGTACCCCCCCCCTTGGGTCTCCCCCTCTTTTTGGAGCCTGAGAACCTGAGGATAAGACTTTTGTCCAGGATGTTGTCCTCAGGTTCCCAGGATCTCTCCTCAGGGCCGCAATTCTCCCAGTCGACCAAGAAGAATCTTTTACCTCTGACCGTCTTGGATGCTAGAATCTCCTTCACAGAAAAGACGTCAGAAGATCCGGAAACTGGAGTGGGAGAAACAACTTTGGGAGAGAAGCGGTTAAGGATGAGTGGTTTAAGGAGAGAGACATGGAAGGCATTGGGAATACGGAGAGAAGGAGGAAGAAGGAGTTTGTAAGAGACAGGGTTGATCTGGCACTTGATTTTGAAAGGACCAAGATAGCGTGGTCCCAGTTTATAACTGGGGACACGAAAGCGGACATATTTAGCGGAGAGCCATACCTTGTCTCCGGGAGCAAAAATGGGGGGAGTTCTTCTTTTTTTATCAGCAAATCTTTTCATCCGGGATGAAGCCTGTAAAAGAGAATTTTGGGTCTCTTTCCATATGGTGGAAAGATCACGAGTCACTTCATCCACAGCGGGCAAACCAGAGGGCAAGGGAGTAGACAAGAGCAAGGTCGGACGTAGCAGAAGGTCAGGGCAGGCAGCAAGGATCGTAGTCAGGGGCAACGGCAGGAGGTCTGGAACACAGGCTAGGAACACACAAGGGAACGCTTTCACTGGCACAATGGCAACAAGATCAGGCGAGGGAGTGCAGGGGAAGTGAGGTATAAGTAGGGAGTGCACAGGTGAGAATACTGATTAGGCCTGCTGCGCCAATCAGTGGCGCAGCGGCCCTTTAAATGGCAGAGACCCGGTGCGCGCGCGCGCGCGCGCGCCCTAAGGAGCGGGGCCGCGCGCGTCGGGACAACACAGACGGGGAATGGGTCAGGTACGGGAGCCGAGATGCGCATCGCGAGCGGGCACGTCCCGCATCGCGAATCGCATCCCGGCTGGGAGTAATATCGCAGCGCACCCGGTCAGCAGGTCTGACCGGGGCGCTGCGAATGAGAGAACGCTGTGAGCGCTCCGGGGAGGAGCGGGGACCTGGAGCGCTCGGCGTAACACTTCTATTACCACTGTACACTGCTTTGTCCTGTTTTTATGTATGGGTCCCACACCTGATGAAGTGATGTAGTCTTTTTAGTTGTGATGAGGGGTGTGATGAAGGGCAGATGTTGTTACCCTCAGGGCAGATGTTATTTACCCTTAGTATTTGTGACGCCAGGGCGTGATTATCCTCTACACCACCCGAGGTATGGCTGCTGGTTCCTGGGCCAGGCGCGGGGAAAATAATCACTCCGATGCTAGGTTACAAAGACAAATGTTAAAGTCTTTATAGCTCAGTTTAGGCCCAAGGAGGTGACCAGTGGACTTTAGGAGACTTGTGGGCTCGCTGGGACTTGTAGTGGACTTGGACTTAATTATGCAGTGACATGCTGACTTTAGACTTGACAGACTTGACTATGCTGACTATGACTTCTCTCCTGTATTTAGACTTACCAGGCTTTGACTTTTACCTGTAAGGGGTTCCAGAGATAGTGGCTGCGTGGTTAGGCCTTGGTCTCCCTCAGGAACACCAGACACTCTCAGGTCTTCACTTGACTGTACCTCAGAAGAGAACTGACTAGGTTAGCTTCTCCCAGCTATATATGGGAGAAATTTGGAGGGGGTCCTATAGGTCACCAACAAGTCACCTGGTCACTGGCACCTTCCTTGGTTACATAGACATGACAACAGGATTTAAACATATATTAACATGAATATAATACATTAACTCTTTATATAACAGACGGTGAGATGAGAGTCCTGAGGAGTGTGGAGGCCAGGGGACTGGGACCGAGTACACTTGATAGGACCAATAGTGTACAGAAGGACCACTTCTGTACTGGGCCACCACAAACTCCCACTCTTAAATAAAGCTTTCCTTGGCATACAGTCCTTGAGGGCAGACGGGGAACAAGGCCACTGGCCCAAGATGAGAGTAAACAGTTCCTGGGGCATTTGATAATGTCCTGCACAGGGCTGGCAACTGGGGAAGAGTTCATAAGGCATAAGATACAATGTCCTTACATACTCAGATAACCAGGGTATTTAACCAGGATGAAATCAATAATAGAATAAACTGTGTGAGATCCTTTTGCTTTGCCACTGCTTTAGTGAGTATTGATGTGGATCGAGCTGCCTGTGCTCACGGGGCCCATTGGCAAATGCTACTTCTCCCCGCAACAATGGACTAGCAGTTATATTGATTTGTTTACCATACATGATGACAATTCAAATACACAATAGCTCTGCCACTTTTGTGTGCTACTTACACTCTCCAGGTGATCTCTCTAGCTACAAGAGAACCCTGTGCACAGTGGACAGGAAAACAGTAGGCATTAGACATGACACATTTTAATAGACTAATATGGGCTGTGCATACATTGACAATAAGGCTACAGTCCTAACTGAATATTGTACATGACTATCTTCTGTACAATAAATGCAATATTTACATTACTCACTAGTGTACATATATACTGTCTCTCTATCTGTATATGAAACTGCAATGGACACCATTTGCTGAAGACTAAACAATAAAAGTACATTTTTGGACTACTTAGTGTATTTCGTTGCAATGAGGTAAATAGATATACTTTTTATGATGGGTTGAGGATACCTTCTGTACATCTGCCATGGCTAGAAGAAAACAATAGACACTATAGACAATTGCGCGAACATTTTATTACACTTTATTACAATGTGGTCCCAGTAAATCAACTCTACCTCAACATTCGGTAGTGCACACATTTGTGCAAAACAGCAAACAATTTATTACACTTTTAGATAACTTATAGTACCGCTCTGCAGTTCTGGTACTCAAGAGTCTGTAGTAAAGGATCACGGCTTAAGCCAGGCACATAAGCTTACGTATTTTGGTTACAGGTAGTTCTTGGCTAGTCCGCCAGGCACATCACTTAAATGTTACAGTGAAACCGGCAAACCAATAGTGGTTCTCCACAAAACAATGTTAGCCTCAGGACTAAATAGTAGGGAAAACAAGATTAGAATATGTGAGTTCATCACGTAAATTTGCCATCCCAGCCTCGCCTATCAGGGTGCTTCCTAGGCTGAGACATGTAGTGGGGACCACGGGACTGTGTCCCCTCCAAGCGATTGATTCGGGTGTTCCATGACACCTGGGATAATTTAGAATCAGTGATGGTGGGGCTTACTGCTGCCACCATCTGTACTGCAGCAGTTTGCACCGCTGGGGGGACAAAGTAGTGGTGCCTGTTGGGCCGGCCAAACCTCCTCCTCAGCAGGAGTAGGCCGAGGCACTTTAGTTGGTGCCTGTTGAGCAGGCCAAACCTCCTCAATGCCAGGAGTAGGCCTGGGCACATCTATAGATGACTTCTTCTTTGTTGCTGTATGGTACTTGGGTGCCATGATGGGCACCTCGGGCAGGATCTCTTCCTCCATGACTTGAACTTTGACTTGTGGAAGTCGTAGGCCAAAAGGATCAAACTCCCAATCCTCCAAGGGGAAGCAAACAAAGGGGAGCTGTGTGGGGTTTTTGGGTCTTGTCAAAGCTGTCACCCATTCACCTCCTGCACTGCAGACTGGGGTGTACTCCACTATCTCCCCACTCTCCAAGGAGTGTAAATGTGTAGGGAGATAGTTTCTCTTGACTGCCCAATGGTTCACAAGGATGGTGCCCCCATGATTGCAGGCCATTACGGTTCCGAACCCCCGGACTCTGTCGAATTTAACTACTGTGGCTCTTCGCCTCTCAAGGGGTGGTTCTCCTGCTCTGGGGTGGTTCAACATGCCAATATACAGGCGCCTCAAATTTTTGGTGTCTGATTGTTGCGCCTGTCGCACCTCATAGGGCATCTCTTTTGGGCCGTTTTCATGCCTCCTCTGTGTCTTCATCTCTTCTACAATTGCAGTTATCTGGGCCTCCTGCCTGACTCTCTTGGACACTGCTGCTGGGTTGGGGGGTGTTCTTTTCTGGGCAGAGGGAGTAAGTACTGGTCCATGTACCTTACAAGTTGAGGCTCATTGCCGAACACCCACTCTGGAAGCGAGGTCTAGGGCGTACAGTAGACTTCAGGGCCTGGACTCTGGGCTGGACCGGCTGGAAGGGGTAGAATGTGCGCCTGAAGTACTCACATCAGACTCCTCTGTAGGTATCTTGGCACAAGACCCCCAGGATCGATGGTGTGGAGACAGTCTCACCGCGACACTCCTCTGGACGACCGCCCTCCGAAGTCGCTGGCCATTGTTTATCATCTTCTAGCAGCGGGACTTTTAAGCATGCCTCTTCAGCCCCGATCGATAACTTCTGAAGCCGGTCCACCAACTCTTGGAATACTTGAGCCGCGGCCGCTGCTACTCTGCGGGTGCTGGGCGCCATCTTGGAACTCACAGACCTCACGCTCTCCTGTGCTTCCGCCATCTTGCTCTGCTCACCAACTTCCTGACGCTGCTCCTTTTATATTGGGCTTCAGTGGACTTAAGGAGACTTGTGGGCTCCCTGGGACTTTTAGAGGACTTGGACTCAATTATGCAGTCCCACGCTGACTTTAGACTTGACCGACTTGACTATGCTGACTAGACGTCTCCCCTGTTATTTAGGCTTACCAGGCTTCGACTTTCACCTGTAGGGGGTTCCATGGATAGTGGCTGCATGGTTAGGCCTTGGTCTCCCTCAGGAACACCAGACACTCTCAGGTCTTCACTTGACTGTACCTCAGCAGAGAACTAACTAGGTATATATGGGAGCAATTTGGAGGGGTCCTTTAGGTCACCAACAAGTCACATGGTCACTGGCACCTTCCTTGGTTACACAGACTTGACAACAGGATTTAAAGATATATTAACATGAATATAATACATGATCTCTTTATAGAACAGATGGTGTGATGAGAGTCCTGAGGAGTGTGGAGGCTAGGGGACTGGAACTGAGTCCCCCTGATAGGACCAATAGTGTACAGAAGGACCACTTCTGTACTGGGCCACCACATATTATACTGTTGTCTCTGAACTTTCCCTGCATTCTATGTGGCCACAGACAATATGTCATATGTCACATGGCCTCCAGGGGACATGGCTATGCTGCAGTGGATGGGGGATAGCAGGGTAGGAGAGGTTTACTGAAGCATTATTATCCACCCATCCACTACAACAAAGCCAGCCCCATGGAGACCATGTGACTGAAATATTGTCTGTGGCCACATGGAATGCTGGGAAAGGTCAGAGACAATTATCGGGTATTGGTCCTATGCATTAAAACATGACAAAGCAGCATATGGAGGTAACAGAAGCACACTACATTGTATTATTATTTGGCCTCATGGGCTCAAAAGCTTAACAAAAAATCTGGAATATCCTTTATTTTTAGTTCAGATTGGTTTTGTTAAAGCAAACCTGTCGCATTGAATATGTAGTCTGATCTATGTTAAGCATGTTATAGAGTAGGAGGAGCTGAGCAGAATCCAGTATTCTTGTAAATCTCTACTGATTCTGGCCTAAGTAGTCGTCAGGTTCCCTTTAATAATCTGAACATGAACTCTAGTGCTGGCATTTGGGTATTTTGTATCTAACATATTTTATGGGAGCTCTTTCACAGATAGAGTAATGGGTAGTTCACTATGGAGTTTCAGTTATGGCTATTCTGTGGCCAGCATAATTATTGGGACTAAAAGCTTCCGTGGCTCAGTGACTGTGAAATAAAATATGGCTATTGTGGGGTGCCTTGGTTGACACTGTATTGGAAACATTGTAGCTTTCACTTTTAGACAGGCTCTCACTTAAAGGGGAGCACCATACTGTCACTGTTATAAAGAATTCTCATTGTTTTGAGGGAACCGACATCGTCATTGTTCTAGCTCTTGATGATCACTGCTGTCTTTACTATACAGATACTGTGACATTCCCTGCCCTGACCCTATTGATATAAAAAAAAAAAAAAAAAACATCCTGGCTGTCACTTGCTGGGATGTTAAAGGGGTATTCCAGGCAAAACCTTTTTTTATCTATATCAACTGGCTCCGGAAAGCTAAACAGATTTGTAAATTACTTCTATTAAAAAATCTTAATCCTTCCAATAGTTATTAGCTTCTGAAGTTTTCTGTTTAACTGCTCAATGATGATGTCACGTCCCGGGAGCTGTGCATGATGGGAGAATATCCCCATAGGAACTGCACAGCTCCCGGGACGTGAGTCATCAGTGAGCAGTTAGAAAGAAAACAACAACTCAACTTCAGAAGCTAATAACTATTGGAAGGATTAAGATTTTTTAATAGAAGTAATTTACAAATCTGTTTAACTTTCCGGAGCCAGTTGATATAGATAAAAAAAAGGTTTTGCTGGAATACCCCTTTAACATCCCAGCAAGTGACAGTCAGGATGTTTTTTTTTTATATATCAGTAGGGTCAGGGCAGTGAATGTCACAGTATCTGTATAGTAAAGACAGCAGTGATCATCAAGAGCCAGTTGATATATAAAAAAAAGTTTTGGCCTGGAATACCCCTTTAACTTACTGTATTCTGTTACCTGTTTTCTACTACACAAGACCATCAACATTTGTGACATTAACCAATCCAGTACTCAGACCAACAGGGAAGTTCCATTTAGTATGAAACATTTTCTTTCTATTTCTGTTGTCTAAACATGGGAGCATCCTATAGTCACATTTCCACAGTGGATAAGTGGTGTTCACAATGCTTTGGAATCTCCACTGAATATGTATAATCTGCCTCGAAAACCCAATACTCTGCCAGAGGTTCCACAATTGGACCTATAACATGTGATCTAAGCAACAGAATCCCATTGAAATCAATGCAAGCTAAATAGCAGTCTTTCTGTAGTTTGAACGAGCCCTAAGGCTTCTTTTACACATAGTATTTTGGTAATTTATAGCCAAAATCAGGAGTGGGTCCAAAACAGAAAAATATGCAATGCTTTCCATTATAGGTTATCTCTGTGTCAGTTCCGCTCCTGGTTTTGGCTACAAATACTGACCAAATACTAATGTGAAAAAAAGCCCTTATAGTCAGAAAGGCACGAGCAGAATGGTTTGGGTATTACAGGTAATATCAGAAGAAATAAGAGATTACTCATCTTACTGTATGTAATGATTTTAGAAGATTTTATTTTTAGACACTGGATTTGCCTCAGTAACTGCTGTCAGATTTCAGCCTATTTTACCTTAGCACATCTTCTCAGATTAATCTCTTCCCACATAACATACAAGAATATTTAACTCCAGCATTCATTATGAGCCATCTGGACTACAGGCACTCACTTCTAATTGGCTTTCCTCTCACTCCAATGGCCTTAGCCAACTAGTCACAACAATCCCTGCCAGATACATCCACCTTACGCAACACACATACATATACACACACACACACACACACACATACATATATACACACACACACACATACACACATACATATATACACACACACACATACACACATACATATATACACACACACACACACACATAGATATATACACACACACATACACATACATATATATACACACACACACACACACACACACATACATATATATACACACACACATACATATATATATACACACACACACACACACACACACACACACACATATATATATATACACACACACACATTTTTTTCCCCTTAAAATAGTGCTAAATGTTTGTTTAACATGCATAGAAAAATATGAAAGGCAGTACTTACATCACACACTCAAGTATTATATGTACACCAGATACATAGACAGTAATAGCTATTGCTCTGCCTTGTTTATTATCACAAAATAAGTTTAAAAACTATTTAAAAATTATTTTCCTTTGTTACACCCAGATGAACCGGTTGTTAAAATAACAGCTGTTGTAAGGAACCTGGAAATTTTTCCCCGACCTTGTTTCCCTGTATTTAGTTGTAACTCTATTCTCACCATCCTATGGGAGAAGGGGAGCTCTTGGCTTCCTCAATTTTGGGGTGTCACTGAAATAAAAACATGATTATTGGCACAGATACCTGGTCAGTAATAGTCTGTTTTGGAATCAGGACCCAGCAGCCTAACTCAAGTCAGCGGCAATTGGAACAGGATCCCCTGCCAACTAAAAAGGACATTTATTAGGAGCATATGCCATGCAACAACCATGGTCCAGATTTGTCAATCTTTCTAAAAACAAAATTATCAGGTTCTGCCCATAGCAACCAATCACAGCTCAGCTTTCATTTTACCAGAGTTCATTAAAGGACATCTGCAGCCTAACAAACACTTATCCCCTATCCTCAAGATAGGGGATAAGTGTTTGATCTCGGGGGGACCGAACGCTGGGGCCCCCGGTGATCTCCTGTACGGGGCCGCGGCTCTCCCGTGCAGGGGGCGTGCCGGCCGCAACGTCATGCTGTGGCTGGCACACCCCCTGTCAGCCGCAGCAGGGGGGTGCCTCCCCGTCTCCCCCATAGAACTGTATGGGGATGGGGAGGAGACGGGGCGTCATCGTCGACCTCTAGGTCGACGCTACGTCACCATGAGCGATCATGGCGGCGCCCCGTTAGGGAGATCGGGGGGGGTCCCAGCGGTCGGCCGCCCGCGATCAAACACTTATCCCCTATCCTGTGGATAGGGGATAAGTGTAATGCCGCTGCAGTTGTCCTTTAAGATATGAAATCTGAACTGTGATTGGTTGCTATGGGAAAACTGGACAGTTTTGGCTCCAGGCAGAAAAATCTCAACCCGTCTTTCCGCTGTTTGCCGCCACAAGGAATTGTTGAGAATGTTTTCATGGATGCTGCTTGGCTAAGAGCAGCTGTGATGGGTTTACCTCATAACACTCCTCCCAAATGTTCTTTTCACTTGCATGGAAACATATTATACAGCCTTGTTTTTAATACCCATTTAACCTAAAATAAAGGATTGGCCATTATTGTGCTCCTGACCCTGAAACTTAAAGAGATTGTCCCCAGGATGCCTAATAAAATAACAAACACTTTAACTTATCTTTCTCCTCTCTCTAGTAGCTCGGGTATCCGCGGTTGTTGACTCTGATCCTCCCCGAGCTGCAGAGTGTAACATCTACAGTCAGGGGAACTGTTACCGCTGCAGCCAGTGATTGTTGGCGCTGTGACAACACGTCTACACCACCGGCCAGATCCGGTGAAGCAAACTGTCAGGGAAGAGCGGCTGGAGACAAGGCATCCTGATTTGGGAGCTACAAGGGAGCAGAGGAAGGAAGGTTTTTATTTTATTTATTAGGTAGCCTGGGAACAACAAGAAAACATTTTATCCCACAGGACCACTTGAAAGGTGTACTCTGAAATCATCTCTTCAGCACACTCCCCCCATCCTGTCTACTTCCTTCCCACAGCACTCCTGCTAATTTCCTGCCCAGAGGTTGCAGAACATCTCACTTCACAGCAGACTGTCGCACAATTATTGCACTACCTGTAGCCATTAATTTCCTGTCTGCTGCTCCTTCTATGGCATCATTCAACACATCTCATTCTTCCTGAATGTTCCAAAATGATATACAGTATATGTATATGACAGGGAGATGGGGAAGTAGATAGGGGTTGCTTAGAGGTTGTGCATCCTTCAGAGGGAGGAGCTGGAGCTCAAAGGCAAGATCTAACCAAGCCTTCTTAGACAGCAGTTGATGATGTGTTGTCTCAGGAGAGAGGGAGGAGCCAGGGAGCTGGAGACAACACCACATTGAATGTGAAAGAACTACTTAACTTCCTGTCAGGTCTAAATCAAGCAGAAGCTTGGTAAAGGCAGCAAAATTTGTATTAACACTATATTTGTAAGTAATATATTTGAAGGTGATATTCTTGTTTAAATAACATTTTCTGAAACTGGAATGCCCCTTAATAAAAATTTGTCAGGTGCTCATTCTGCCCTATCTAAGAGTGGGTTCACACTACATTTGTAGTGTAGGCGAACGGGATACAAACACTGACTCCGTTCGGCTCATTGAAATGCATTACATACGGGCCGGGGCCGGCTGGGACACGGGAGCATCCGGTTTTCTCTCCCCCCGTATCCGGTTCCCGTATTGCCAAATCCTAGTGTGAACCGGCCTTCTATCAGAACAAGAAAGATGGAGAGATTCTGAGTAAATCCTGACAGGACTCCTAGGAGATACAGTGAGTGTCCTGCTTAGTCAGCCCACTTAGGTTGATTGACAGATTTTTTGTACACACGGTGATACAGGGAGATCTTTCTATGTGAAAGGGGTCAGCAGGACTCTCTCTGTCTCTCCTAGGAGTCCAGTCAGGAATTCCTCAACTTTTACTGAGAAATCCTGCTCCAAATCACAAAAAACAATACATCATAGAGCTCTGCTTATGTCCCCCTATCATATCCTGCTCAAAAAGTACAGAATAAATCATTTGGCAAGTTTATTTTAGGCTTGCCAACAGTGACTTATTCTGCAAAATGTGAATAGTAACACATAAACCAATAAGTGATCAGTTTTAGCTGTTACAGTACATGGCTAGACAACAGAACCGTTTTAGACTGGTTTCTGTGACAGTGCTCACTTTTCATATCAGAATGCAGTATTAAGATATGATGCTGTAGGAATTATCCTTGAGTATACTTTTGTCCTATTTACAAAGCTACATGAACAAGACAAGGACCCAGTTAGACATTTTGGAAGTGTCTATGCTTTCTTCACAGACTTGCATTAATTCACCATCTGCTGGCTTCCACTCATTTATTTGCGTTAATTGCTGGTCATTCATCTCTATGGTTTGATGAATCACTGAGAAAAGCGAGCAATATCAAAAGGATTATGTATGAGGTTTAATTTCTGTCTGAAACCATCACAGTCAGCAAGTTAATACCACAACCCATCCCCCTCCCACCCCTTAACCACCACCTATATTAACCCGTTGATCGCTGGATTGAAACTGGTTATTAAGTGTTCTCAGCGCAATAGCTGCCATCTCGCATATACACAGCATTATTCACGAGATATATCCTCCATTTAGCACATAATTCCCCACCTTTGCCACGGTGATCCATGTACTAAAATTAAATATGAAATAAAGAAAGATTGGAGAAAATATCCCTAATGACCATCATTGATTTCACCAAGACAGGTGTCTCAAGTCTGGGAATTAGTGTCAAGCGCCTCATTTTTCATCTTTAGTTGGCTTAATTTGAGAGTGTTCAATGAAAAATCTGTGTATTATATATTATGCATGCTATTACTATACTGGCCAGTAATTCCAAGCCTGACACTTAAAGCGCACCCGAAAATCACAAATGCAGTCCATCATTAATTTTCCCTCCAATGTTTTGTGTAAAGATGTTCTACATGTCCATATAATTAAACTGGAAATAGAATTTTTTAAGCCCATATGACCAGGTATACAGGATCTTCCATAATGTTTAAATGATCTTCGGATATGTCATAGATACATGTAAGAAAGTCACATTGTTGAAGTCAGTTATGTCAGACTACCACTATTTTTCTGAAGGCAAGGTCTGGAAATCTCACAACATGAATTGATAGTAAAGGTACTTTGAAATGAAGGTTGTGTAACATTTTCAGGAACTTTTGGGTAGCCAAAGGGGTTTGAGAAGTTTAAAGAGCCCAAACATTTTGGAATGTAGTGGTGGTCTGCAGGGGTGGGATAACATTTTTGTGTAGCACATCATTGAAAATTATTTCTGCTTTCATAATTGAATATTAAAGGTACTAAGCCAGTTACATGTGATACAAGTATTCCTATATTACAACACTATAGAATATTGTTAGGATAGGCCATAACATTATATTGGTGAGGGTCTAACCTCTGGGACCCCACATTTCCTAGAAATAAGAGCCTTTTTACACAGGATACTTGTTGGCCAAACAAGCCAAAGGACCATGCAAACAATCTACCAATAGTCCATGCAGCCTTCCCCACACACAATGCTCGAGCTTTGCAATAGACTGACCATTGGGACATCTAATAGGACACTAAGGTAACAAAGTCCTTTTCCCTACAGAGTAGCTCTCATGACCACCCATCGTACAGGGAACTGTAAGACCGCTGCTCTATTCACATGAATACACCTGTGCTTCATTTCCCAATACAATAGCAAAAACCTAAGCAACGACGCTAAACATTACTATGGCCACTTCATTCTGATCATCATAGAAGTCATGGCAGTCAATGACATGCTCTTTAGTTTACAAACAAAAAGTGAAGCATTGTTTACATTGTTATCAGAGAACAGGGCTCATATAAGTCGCTGCTTAACCTTAATTTGGTGATGTTTACGAAATATTGAAATGTGCTTTTAACTTTTTAAATGATATCAGATATTAAGAGTGATGTTTGTCTTTTGTAAAGCTGTACCAATATATTTTGGGAATTGAACACCTGCTATGGGGAGGGGAGGTAGGAGTTCCTTTGTTGATTGTTTGCTATTTATTGTTCTACCTTAGATATTTGCTATTATTAGATATGCTATTATTGCTTTTTCTTTTCTATAATTGTGTTTTTTGTTGCAATATCTGAATAAAAGGTCTAGTCCATGGCACACTTAAAGGGGTTATCCACCATAAGGTGATTTTAGTACATACCTGCCAGGCTATCTAGGTATTTCCTGTTGGAATTTGGTCTCTTAAACTACACATCCCATAGTTCCATGCTTGTAAGTGTGAAGTTACATTCCTCCCTCCCACACATCAGCCACCCCACCCATTGCAGCACAAATAAGCTAAAAAAATTAGTGTTTTCTAATCAGGGTGGCTACAGCTGTTGCTAAATATTTCTCTGTCGCTCCACCCATTGCAGCAGGATAGGCTCCCTTTGCACAACTGACTAGTGATGTCAGGCCTCGACGCACTGCAGCCTGGGAAATCCAGAGACATGAGTAATTTAGTATGCTGTTAAAAATAAATATTGGGGCGAGAATAACATAAGAATTGCAAGAAAACCGTCACACACAGGTACAGACACTATATTATGACCTACACTAACTTTACAGCCCCTGTAGCATAGACAAATAAAATAAAAAATCCTGGAATACTCCTTTAAAAGACCCAACCCTGTATAGTGAGTGACCGTAGGCTAAATCTACAAGCTGAAGAAATTGTTGATCCCATTACAAATCCACATACTTCACTATGTGAGAACTGAAAAGTTACTTTTTGGGTTGCTATTATACTATGGAAATAGGATGTTATTAATTTTATCCTTTGCCTTATACCTTACATCACTTCCTGGCTTCAAAGTAATAAAAAATTGCCATAAAAAAAAAAACCAAAAAACCTTAAAGTGGTATTCCAGGAAAAAACTTTTTTTTTAATATATATATCAACTGGCTCCAGAAAGTTAAACAGATTTGTAAATTACTTCTATTAAAAAATCTTAATCCTTTCAATAATTATCAGCTGCTGAAGTTGAGTTGTTGTTTTCTGTCTGGCAACAGTGCTCTCTGCTGACAACTCTGCTTGCACAGAGTAGAAGAGGTTTGCTGTGGGGATTTGCTTCTAAACTGAGCGGTTCCCGAGACACGTGTCATCAGAGAGCACTTAGACAGAAAAGAACAACTCAACTTCATCAGATCATAAGTACTGAAAGGATTAAGATTTTTTAATAGAAGTAATTTACAAATCTGTTTAACTTTCTGGAGCCAGTTGATGTATAAAAAAAAAAAAGGTTTTTCCTGGAATACCCCTTTATTGTTTTCTTCATAAAAACTACCAGAAGAAAAGAGTGTTTCCCACTGACTTTGTAATGCAAGACTATGCCTCTGCAGCAATAATCAACATGGTAAGTCTAGCAGTAACAGATATACTCCCACAGCAAAATTGTACAGTAAGAGTGTACAGTAACCAACTCAGACAGTCCTAATAAATAAAGACTCCCTTCACCTTTCTGCTGTTTCTAGCCACAGTGTCATCAGGGGAAACAATACTACCATCTGCTGTAAGAGTCAAAACATTTATTGGAAATAAAATCTCAATACAAATATCATATTGCAAGTTGTAGCTGTAAACACTTGCAGTAGAGAAACAACAAGAATAAATGGGTGCTATTATAGAAATTAAGGGTGGACCCTACATCTGGAACACTTTTCTCAGTATTCCTCCATTACTAAGGCTCCAGCTTTACATGACTTCTACCTTTCTCTTCTTTTGCATCTCCAACTTTCATGTATGATTTTTTTTTACCAAAGTCATTTGCATTACAGTAACAGATAAGTTGCTCATCATATTATGTATAAAATCCTTTTATTTGACAGTTTCTCTGCATGAACCAGCAGTCACCTCAGAGATGTATTAAAGAAATGTTAGAAATGATTTCTTCAAGTCTATCAAGTACACAGTAGCCTGGGGTGCTCCACAGGGAACAATACAATGCTTTGGTCTTAGTTAGTGTTGCACAATTCTTTAGGCAATGTATGATGTGTGTAGTGGTCAGGTATTATTATTCACAGATAAATACTAATCTAAAAATAGATTAAATGAGTGTACAGGAATCTACTCAGATAGTGCTATTAAATAAAGACTCCAAACGCGTTTCTGCTGTTTATAGCCACAGCGTCATCAGGGGAAACAAAATTACCATCTTCTGTAAAAGTCAAAACATTTATTGGAAATAAAATCTCAACATAATTATCAATAGTATGTCTTATCCACTATCATATTGCAAGTTGTAGCTGTAAACGCTTGTGGTTGAGAAACAACAAGAATAAATGGGGTGTTATTATAGAAATTAAGGGTGGACCCTACATCCGGAACACTTTTCTCAGTATTCCTCTATTACTAAGGCTCCAGCACTATGTGACTTCTACCTTTCTCTTATTTTGCATCTCCAACTTTCATGTATGATTTTTTTTTTTTACCAAAGTCATTTGCATTACAGTAACAGATAAGTTGCTCATCATATTATGTATAAAATCCTTTTATTTCACAGTTTCTATGCATGAACCAGCAGTCACCTCAGAGATGTATTAAAGGAATGATAGAAATGATTTCTTTGAGTCTATCAAGTACACAGTAGCCTGGGGTACTCCGCGGGGAACAGTATCAATCACAACAGAAGCTCAGTGAGTGATTTATATGTTCACATATAGCAAATCAATTAGTATTAAATAATCATATGCCGAGAAGTGACTTATTATGTCTCACATCAGGCTTGAAGATCCTGAGAAAAGAAAGGGTAAAATATGTTTCATTTTTGGAAAACTAGTTTAGATATTCTTATTGTACTGTGTGTAGGAAGATGCTAATCCTTTTTTGGAGCTTTGAATACTGATGTACAAATGTCCTATGGCCAAAAGGTGAAGTCTCAGCACCGGAAAGGTCCATAGAGGTGTATCCTCCCCGAGCGCTCGCGGCGCCCCGGTAAGACCCGTTCACCGGGAGCGCTGCTCTACGATCACCGGTGGGGATGCGATCCGCGTGGTGGGACGCGCTCGCATCCCAGTCCTCTCACCTGCCCCGTTCCCCTGCTATCATGTCCCGGCATGCACGGCCCCGCTCTCTAGGGCGCGCACGCGCCGGCTCTCTGAAATTTAAAGGGCCAGTGCACCACTAATTGGTGCCTGGCCCAATCAGTGCTAATCACTCCTATACATATAAAAACCCACTTCCCCTTCCTGTCCTTGCCGGATCTTGTTGCCTTGTGCCAGTGAAAGCGTTCCAGTGTGTCCATTGCCTGTGTATCCAGACCCTTGCCGTTGCCCTTGACTACGAACCGTTGCCGCCTGCCCTGACCTTCTGCTACGTCTGACCTTGCCTTTTGCCTAGTCCTTCTGTACTGCGCCTGACTCAGCAGTCAGTGAGGTTGAGTCGCTATTGGGTGGAACGACCTGGGGGTTACCTGCCGCAGCAAGTCCATCCCGCCTTGCGGCGGGCTCTGGTGAAAACCAGTAACCCCTTAGATTCCGTTCCCCTGGTACGGCCCACGCCATCACCTCACTGACATGGCGGATCCACTACCTGTGTCAACCCTGCATACCGGTCCGGATCCTGACAGAACTATGTACATTTACTGTAAGAATTAAGTCATTGCTTTGTCTATCGCAGTATATCCCAACCAGTGTGCCTCCAGCTGTTGCAAAACTACCACTCCCAGCATGCTCAGAGGGCCAAAGGCTGTCCAGGCATGCTGAGATTTGTAGTTTTGAAACAGCTTTAGGCACACTGGTTGGAAAACATGTCCTTTCTCCATATTACCCACATGTAACACCACTAGTTTATGGCATATTGCTAGTATGCCTCTATGGAACTTCACAAATGACTATAAAACCAGTGTGCTTCAACATAACCTTATATAACACACGAGTCTGTATGCCTCTATATAACCTCACATATATACCCAATTTATTTCAAAATAACC
The DNA here is from genome assembly GCF_029499605.1 of Hyla sarda. Taxonomy (NCBI): domain Eukaryota; kingdom Metazoa; phylum Chordata; class Amphibia; order Anura; family Hylidae; genus Hyla; species Hyla sarda. Next base: position 513,887,932 of record NC_079189.1, on the reverse strand, counting down.
TCACATCCCAGCATATAACCAGTTTACTACAGTACACCCTCACACATTACCATATTGCCATATCCCCATATATTTTTTGTACAACATCATATAACCAGTACATCTTTATATAAGGCTCTGTTCACATCATGTTTGAGGCTTCTTTCATAGGATTTGCATCTGAAGTATCTCCTGAAATATACCTCAAATGGGAGTCTCCAACATATGACACTGGGTGGGCATAGAATCGGATATGTCACCAAAAACACTAACTAAGCGGAAAAAAAATACATTCTCTTTCACAAAATATGGCGCACCCTGATAAAAATGCTGGATTACTGCAAAACTGAGCATGCAGCTTTGTCTCAGCTAGACATGTAAATGCTTACAGGTGTGGTCTGATTAGACACTGGGTCTTACTTCAAGGGGGCATACCACTGCTTCTACAGAGGGTGTCTGCCCTATAAAAAAAAAAGGCTCTTAGAGGCTACTTTTGGGTAGTGTACCTTTTAGTGAAATATTTTTGACTGGTAGATATGCCTCTATGATGCACTTAACCCCTTAAGGACCAGGCCCATTTTGGCCTTCAGGCCCAGACCAATTTTATTTTTGCATTTTCATTTTTCCTCCTCGCCTTCTAAAAATCCTAACTCTCTTATATTTCCATCCACAGACCCACATGAGGGCTTGTTTTTTGCATCACCAATTGTACTTTGTAATTAGATCCCTTATTTTACCATAAAATATATGGTGCAACCAAACAAATATTAATTATGTGGAAAAATTGAAAAGAAAACCGCAATTCAGCAAATTTTGGAAGGTTTTGTTTTCACGTTGTACACTTTCCGGTAAAAATGACATGTTTTCTTTATTCTGTGGGTCAATACGATTAAAATGATACCCATGTTATATTCTTTTATTTAATTGTACCACTTAAAAAAAATCTCCAACCATTTTAACAAAATTAGCATGTTTGAAATTGCCCTATTTTGGCCACCTATAACTTTCTCATTTTTCCGTATATGGGGCAATATGAGGGCTCATTTTTTGCATCATGATCTGTAGTTTTTATGAGTACCACTTTTGCTTAGGTTTTACTTTTTATAAATTTTTTATACATTTTTGGGGGAATTAAATTTGACAAAAAAGCAGCAATTTTGGACTTTTAAATTTTTTTTTTACGTTTACGCTGTTCACCGTACGGGATAATTAACAATATATTTTAATAATTCAGACTTTTATGCACGCTGCGATACAGGATATGTGTATTAATAATTTTTTTACGCTTTTTTGGGGGTAAAATGGGAAAAACGGACGTTTAACTTTTTTATTGGGGGAGGGGATTTTTCAAATTTTTTTACTTCTTTATTTTAAATTTTTTTACTTTTTTTTTTACACTTTTTATGTCCCCATAGGGGACTATTCATAGCAATCAGTTGATTGCTAATACTGTTCAGTGCTATGTATAGGACATAGCATTGCTCAGTATTATCGGTCATCATCTTCTCTGGTCTGCTCGATCTCAGACCAGAGCAGAAGACCCCGGGAGATGGCCGGAGCCAGGTGAGGGGACCTCCGGCCGCCATGCTGGATGATCGGATCCCCGCGGCAGTGCTGCGGACGATCCGATCATCCATTCAAAGTACCGCACTGCTGCAGATGCCGTGATCTGTACTGATCATGGCATCTGAGGGGTTAATGGCAGACATTTGCTCGATCGCGGATGTCCGCCATTACCGGCGGGTCCCTGGCTGCTGATAGCTGCTGGCAGCACGTAAATGTACGTCATGGTGCGCTAAGTACCACGTTATCATGACGTACATTTACGTCCAATGTCGTTAAGGGGTTAAAGGTGTTGTCAAATAGAAACTATTAATTACTAATGTCCCCAGGCTGCCTACAAAAATAATAAACACTTTAACTCACCTTCCTCTGCTCCCTCGTAGCTCCAGTATCAGGACACTGCTGCGGCCAATGATTGGTGGAGAGGTGCTGTGAAATCACATCTACAGCTCCAGCTGTCTCCGCTGAAGCAGACTTCAGCGGAGAGCAGCTGGAGATGGGGCACCTGATCACTGAGCTATGAGGGATTGGAGGATGGTGAGTTAAAGTGTTTATAATTATTATTGTAGGCAGGCTGGGGATTAATTGTTTCCACTGGACAACTCCTTTAAATATATTTTGCCCATTTAAAAGACTTTGAGGTTGGAAGGGTGGGGAGCATCAATGGACAGAAAGAAGCAGGGTGGTCCTTTTGCCAAACTTCTGTTGCGAGCATGAGGGCACGCACAGACAGTAAGTGGGTTGTAGATGACCCGGACAGACCACAAATAGAGAGGATGCAGCTTTGTCAACCTATGAATGTGCAGGATCTACAGGAGCTACAAAATCTGTGGGTACAACTAATACGGTAACCACTCAATACGTCCCCCAGAGTGATGACAGCGTCCAGTCATAATGCAGATTAAGTGACTTGCTGTGTGTGTTTATAATGCATATGGATTGAAGGTTATGAAAAAAAAAACAGGAACAGAAATGGCGCTAAGTTCCGTACACATTAAATAATAACGATATGTTGATAGAATTTAAGTAGACATATAGATGGACATTTATCAACGGGTTTAGTCAGGTTTTCTTTACTATAATTGTCGCAAAATTGTCGCAACTGCGACTACGTGTGTTTTCGAGCGACAATTTGCATGAAGAACAAGAAAAGCAAGAAAATTCAAACTTGCTTGTGTAGTAAATTTTTCAAAATGAATTTGTTTTAGTCGGGTATTTATCAACTGCAACAGTCGCAACTGCGCAAAAAAGGTCGCAACAAGGTTAAAAATTTACTACATTTACTCCAGCTCAAACATGGAGCAGAAAAAGCTACTACCAAAGTAAAAAAGGAAAAATTGCTAACGTGAAAGAAAAAAAATTAAACAAGCTGAAACCAGTTGATAAATAAGTCACAGATAAGCAAAAAAAAAAGTAAGGAAAAAATTACTAAAAAAAAAAAAAAAAATACATGAGCAAACATTGATAAATGTCCCTCATAGATGGTGGAAGTTGTTGACATATCTATATCCAATAGAACGAGGTGTCAGTGTGGCAATATTGACACAGTTGGAGATATCAGATGTAAAAATCATTAGGTGGGGAATAGTATCTCACTCACCTATTAATGTTGCATTCTGGGTACAACACCATTATGCACATAGTGGAGTGTATTAGCACTCTCAAGTGATCCTATGGCAGCCCAGCATCCACACCCGACCATCAGCGATGTCAGTCTTCGCAATAGAAGAGAGGGTCCTGGGTTCGGCAGCTCCTACGGTTACCAGGGAAAAAAAGACGCCTGAGGATCGGTTTTCGATCAACAGAGAGACAAGTGTCCAATGAATGTGGTAAAGGATACTTATTAACAAATTAAAAGAGAACATTGAATGGAAGCAACGCGTTTTGCGGGGTGACCCCCGCTTTGTCAGGCTGATGAGGTGGGGGTCATCCAGCGAAACGCGTTGCTTCCATTCCATTTTATCTTTTAATTTGTTAATAAGTATACTTTACCACATTGGACACTTGTCTCTCTGTTGAACGAACCCCAATCCTCAGGCACCGCAAGAAGCCTTCCTTTTTTCCCTGGTAACCGCAGGAGCTGCCAAACCCAGCACCCTCTCTTCTATGCTTATAATGCATGTTACGCATATCCATAGAACTAAACATAATAGACTACACGAGACTTGTTTAACTACAGAAACAATAAAGTGTCAGTCAATAGTAATGGAAGATCAGCCTCCCTTTTATTGATAAATCAATCGACTCTCCCTCCAGTCAGCTGTAAATGTTAGCATGTTGTCATTTGTTATTACAAGTGGTGTCTTCATGCTGGGATGCCATTCTGTTCACTGTGAGTGGTCAGACAGCTACAGGAAGCCTTTTATTGGTGATAGATGAAAATCATTTTGGGATTTCCAAAATCAATCATTTGCAGTACAGTCATTCCAGAACTCCAGCTTTCTTTTTTGTTGTATTGATTGGTATCATAGTATCAAGGTATTTTATGTGGTTTCTTCATTAGTGTCAGGCTTACGTTTAGAATAGTACGGGAAGCCTGGGAAACAAGGCATAAATAGAATACAATAGCCAATTAGACTGCACAATAACAGTCACAGAATTATATATCTTTATGTTTATTAAGAAATACTCAGGAAGAAGACTTTATTTTATTTTTTTTCAACTGGTGCCAGAAAATTAAACAGATTAGTAAATTACTTCTATTTAAACATCTTAATCCTTCCAGTACTTATCAGCTGCTGTTTGCTCAACAGGAAGTTATTTTCTGTCTGACCACAGTGCTCTCTGCTGACACCTCTGTGCATGTCAGGAACTGTCCAGAGTAGGAGAGGTTTGCTATGGGGATTTGCTCCTAGTCTGGACAGTTCCAGACATGGACAGAGGGGTAAGCAGAGAGCACTGTGGTCAGACAGAAAAGAACAACTCAATGTCCATTGTAGTATACAGCAGCTGATAATTACTGGAAGGATTGATTTTTTTTAATAGAAGTAATTATCAAAACTGTTTAACTTTCTCGCACCAGTGGATTTAAAAAATAAATAGTTTTCCACAGGAGTACCCCTTTAAACATTTTAATGAGAGGTTCACTCTCAGAAATGTTCAGGGGAGGGTTTCTGTACCTGTGTCCTAGTGATTGGTGGGGGTCTGCGTGGCTGGACACCCACCAATCTCAACTACTGATATGTCTTTTTAATCAGATTCACCAGCACTATAACCCTGTTTATAGGGTTTAGTGTGGGTCAATAAGGTGTCGGTTTCCCTTTAACATAAAAACATAGGGGGAGATTTATCAAAACCTATCCAGAGGAAAAAATGCTGAATTGCCCATAGCAACCAATCAGATCGCTTCTTTCATTTTTTTTTTTTAAAAGGCCTGTGAAAAATGAAAGAAGCAATCTGATTGGTTGCTATGGGCAACCCAGCAAATTTTCCTCTGGACAGGTTTTGATAAATCGCCCCCTTAATTTAACCCCTTAAGGACACATGACGTTCTCATACGTCTCCATTTCCGAGTCCTTAAGGACACATGACGTATGAGAACGTCATGTGTTTTACCGGCCCCCCGCAACCATCTGGAGCGGAGCCGGTCCCCGATGCCTGCTGAAATCGTTCAGCAGGCATCGGGGCATATCGCCCAGGGGGGTCATTATGACCCCCCATGTCGGCGATGGCCGCAGATCGCTGGACAATTCAGTCCAGCGATCTGCGGCGGATTCCGGGTCAATCGGGTCTCCAGTGACCCGGTGACCCGGAATTATTGGCTGATCGGGGCCGTCAGAGACGGCCCCGAACAGCCAGAGCCAGCAGGGGTGAGGTGGCACTGGTGCCACCTCACGATCGCCCTGATTCGTCGGCCGGATTACCGGCCGACCAATCAGGGCGCCTGCTGCGGGTATCACTCCCGCAACCCGCTCCGCCCCTCTTCCGGAGGACGTGAGCGGGTGCGGGACGTGCACCCCGGGTGCTGGGGACCCCGATCCCCGGCGCCCCTGTTGGGATCGGGGCCCCAGGAGCGGCGGCGGCGGCGGAGACGACGAGGGACTGACCTGGTGCAGCGAGGATCGTTGGAGGTGAGTGACAGCCTCCTGCTGTTGCTTAGCAACAGCTCCCAGCATGCAAAAAGGGCATGCTGGGAGCTGTAGTTATGCAACAGCAGGAGGCAGACCACCACAACTCCCAGCATGCCCTTATGGGCATGCTGGGACTTGTAGTTTTGCAACAGCTGGAGGCACATTCTTTCTATGGAAAAGTGTACCTTCAGCTGTTGTGTAACTACAACTCCCAGCTTGCACAATCAGCTAAAGTGCATGCTGGGAGTTGTAGTGGTGCATCTGGTGGTTGCATAACTACAACTCCCAGCATGCCCGTTGGCTGTCGGTGACTGCTGAGAGTTGTAGTTTTGCAACAGCTGAAGGCACACTGAGTTAAGTAGCAAACCAGTGTGTCTCCAGCTGTTGCATAACTACAATCCCCAGCATCCCCAGCCAAAGTAGTATGCCTCCAGCTGTTGCATAACTACAACACCCAGCATGCCCTTCCGCTGTCCGTACATGCTGGGGGTTGTAGCTTTTGCAACAGCTGAAGGCACACTGGTTGCAAAACACTGAGTTTGTTACCAAACTCGGTGTTTCACAACCAGTGTGCCTCCAGCTGTTGCAAAACTACAACTCCCAGCATGCACTGATAGACCGTACATGCTGGGAGTTGTAGTTTTGCAACAGCTGGATGTTCCCCCCCCCAATGTGAACGTACAGGGTACACTCACATGGGCGGAGGATTACAGTAAGTATCCGGCTGCAAGTTTGAGGTGCGGCAAAATTTCTGCCGCAGCTCAAACTGCCAGCGAGAAACTACTGTGAACCCCCCGCCCGTGTGACTGTACCCTAAAAACACTACACTAACACACAATAAAATAAAAAGTAAAAAACACTACATATACACATACCCCTATACAGCCCCCCTCCCCTCCCCAATAAAAATGAAAAACGTCTGGTACGCCACTGTTTCCAAAACGGAGCCTCCAGCGGTTGCAAAACTACAACTCCCAGCATGCACTGATAGACCGTACATGCTGGGAGTTGTAGTTTTGCAACAGCTGGATTTCCCCCCCCCCCCCCCCCCCAATGTGAACGTACAGGGTACACTCACATGGGCGGAGGATTACAGTAAGTATCCGGCTGCAAGTTTGAGCTGCGTCAAATTTTCTGCCATAGCTCAAACTGCCAGCGAGAAACTACTGTGAACCCCCGCCCGTGCGACTGTACCCTAAAAACACTACACTACACTAACACAAAATAAAATAAAAAGTAAAAAACACTACATATACACATACCCCTATACAACGTCTGGTACGCCACCGTTTCCAAAACGGAGCCTCCAGCTGTTGCAAAACAACTACTCCCAGTATTGCCAGATAGCCGTTGACTGTCCAGGCATGCTGGGAGTTTTACAACAGCTGGAGGCACCCTGTTTGGGAATCACTGGCGTAGAATACCCCTATGTCCACCCCTATGCAAGTCCCTAATTTAGGCCTCAAATGCGCATGGCGCTCTCACTTTGGAGCCCTGTCGCATTTCAAGGCAACAGTTTAGGGCCACATATGGGGTATCGCCGTACTCGGGAGAAATTGGGCTTCAAATTTTGGGGGGTATTTTCTGCTATTACCCTTTTAAAAAATTTAAAATTTTTGGGAAAACAAGCATTTTAGGTAAAAAAAATATATATTTTTTTACATATGCAAAAGTCGTGAAACACCTGTAGGGTATTAAGGTTCACATTACCCCTTGTTACGTTCCCCGAGGGGTCTAGTTTCCAAAATGGTATGCCATGTGTTTTTTTTTTTTGCTGTTCTGGCACCATAGGGGCTTCCTAAATGCGGCATGCCCCCAGAGCAAAATTTGCTTTCAAAAAGCCAAATGTTACTCCTTCTCTTCTGAGACCTGTAGTGCGCCAGCAGAGCACTTTTCACCCCCATATGGGGTGTTTTCTGAATCGGGAGAAATTGGGCTTCAAATTTTGGGGGGTATTTTCCACTATTACCCTTTTTAAAAAAATGTAAACATTTTGGGAAAACAAGCATTTTAGGTAAAAAAAAAATTTTTTTTTTTACATATGCAAAAGTCGTGAAACACCTGTAGGGCATTAAGGTTCACGTTACCCCTTGTTACGTTCCCCGAGGGGTCTAGTTTCCAAAATGGTATGCCATGTGTTTTTTTTTTGCTGTTCTGGCACCATAGGGGCTTCCTAAATGCGGCATGCCCCCAGAGCAAAATTTGCTTTCAAAAAGCCAAATGTGACTCCTTCTCTTCTGAGACCTGTAGTGCACCAGCAGAGCACTTTTCACCCCCATGCGAGGTGTTTTCTGTATTGGGAGAAATTGGGCTTCAAATTTTGGGGGGTATTTTCTGCTATTACCCTTTTTAAAAATGTAAAATTTTTGGGAAACCAAGCATTTTAGGTAAAAAAAATATATATATTTTTTTTACATATGCAAAAGTCATGAATCACCTGCAGGGTATTAAGGTTCACTTTACCCCTTGTTACGTTCCCTGAGGGGTCTAGTTTCCAAAATGGTATGCCATGTGTTTTTTTTTGCTGTCCTGGCACCATAGGGGCTTCCTAAATGCGGCATGCCCCCCAAAAACCATTTGTCGCTCCTTCCCTTCTGAGCCCTCTACTGCGCCCGCAGAACAATTAACATAGACAAATGAGGTATGTGCTTACTCGAGAGAAATTGGGTTTCAAATACAAGTAAAAATTTTCTCCTTTTTATCCCTTGCAAAAATTCAAAAATTGGGTTTACAAGAACATGCGAGTGTAAAAAATGAAGATTGTGAATTTTCTCCTTCACTTTGCTGCTATTCCTGTGAAACACCTAAAGGGTTAATACACTTACTGAATGTTTTTTTGAATACTTTAGGGGGTGTAGTTTTTATAATGGGGTCTTTTATGGGGTATTTCTAATATGAAGACCCTTCAAATCCACTTCAAAACTGAACTGGTCCCTGAAAAATAGTGAGTTTGAAAATTTTGTGAAAAATTTCAAAATTGCTACTGAACTTTGAAGCCCTCTGGTGTCTTCCAAAAGTAAAAACTCATAAATTTTATGATGCAAACATAAAGTAGACATATTGTATATGTGAACCCAAAAAAAATATATTTTGAATACCCATTTTCCTTACAAGCAGAGAGCTTCAAAGTTAGAAAAATGCAAAATTTTCATTTTTTTCATAAAATTTGGGGATTTTTCACCAAGAAAGGATGCAAGTTACCATAAAATTTTACCACTAAGTTAAAGTAGAATATGTCACGAAAAAACAATCTCGGAATCAGAATGATAACTAAAAGCATTCCAGAGTTATTAATGTTTAAAGTGACAGTGGTCAGAATTGCAAAAAACGCTCCGGTCCTTAAGGTATAAAATGGCCTGGTCCTTAAGGGGTTAAACAATATGTTATCATTCTGATGACACAGACCCTTTACAGAGATTATCCAGAATTCTAAAATCATTGCTTCATTTTCCCCTGAAAAAGTGGCACACTTGTTCATGGATTGTGTCTGACATTACTGCTCAGCTCCACTGTAATGTATGGGGCTGAAAAATACCACACACAACCTCTGTGTTGCAATGTATTAGAAGGAAGGCATATTTTTATAGTTTCTATACAGACATACAGTATCCTGCGCAGATTTGATGCGCAGGATTTGTAACTGCCGATTAGAAGCTGTGCTCAGTCATCTAGTTTACATTGAAATCTACAGCAGAAAATCCTGCGCATCAAATCTCCACAGGATATTCTCTACATGTGAACGTACTCTTAGGGTACGTTCACACGGGCGGATTTATTTGCGGGTTATCCGCAGCAGATTTTCCCCTGCGGAAAATCCGTTGCAAGCCCCACTGAAGTCAATAGGGTCTGCGGCAGATTTTCCGCAGCGGAAAATCTGCTGCAGACAGCCACAAAGAGCCCACCCCCTTTCAAATACGCAGCATGAAACGCGCAGATAAATCCACCCATGTGAACCTACCCTTATGTGCAGATTTTTTCTGCAGATCTACAGCAGATTTGCTGCTGCCCTTGACTTCAATGGGCTGCAAAATCTGCTAAAACAAATCTGCAGCAGAAAATACACGTTTGAATGCACCCTAAGGGTATGTTCACACGAGCGGATCCCCAGTGTATTTTACGCTGCGGATCCTCCCGTGAAGGATGGCTTTATGGTGCCTTTATATGTGCCTGCTAGGAGCGGCAATACGCCGCTACAAGCAGACACACTGAAGCACACATCACGCCCGCTCCCCCTGCTCTATGTGCTAGGCCGAGAGCTGCCGCCATGTGCAAGTATACTGTGGCAACGTGAACATCGCAGTGTGTCTGCTCGTAGCGGTGTATTGCCGCTCCGAGCAGCACATGTAAAGGCACCATACAACAGTCCTTTGTGGTGAGCCTTGGTGAATGGCGGGACCACAGGGTGTAGCGTTCTAGGTGGATGGGGAAGATGGTATTAACCCCTAATGTTCATGACGCCAGAGTGGTTTTTGGGTATCGGGAACCACCCAAATGATATCTCCACTATCTCAATGGCTAGGCAGTGAAATGAGAGTCCATGACCAAGTTATGGTTTAACGGAGGCTTTACTGAGGTCAGAAAGTAGTTATAGTCTCTACAGCTCGTCCAGAATCCCAGAGAGGTAGCCAGGAACACAGAAGGACCTCGCAACTTGCTGGGACCAATTATACTTGTAATGGACTTTAGATCATTGACTTTAGGCTTCACTGGACTGTAGGTAGCAGGAGACATAGACTTGACTTACTGGAAGTGACAGATTTGAGGCCTTCCAGGTAGCTGGACACTAACACTGAGACTTCTGGTCTTGACTGTACCCCAGTAGAAAGAGCTCTCAGGAAATTGTAATGGTCGCCCCCTTATCAAGGGGGGGCTGAGCCAAAAGCCCATAGGTCAAGCTGCAGGTCATGTGTTAAGCTGGTGACCCTCTGGGTAACATAAACATAACATGTGATATCTCAAAGGTCCTTTAGACAATTGCATTAGTCCTCCAAAGGTTTATATCCTTTATACTGTCTATACATTAGCATGCTTACTATATACCTATTACAATAAATACTTCAGCGTAAAAAGCGCTTGGGATTCGCTCGTGTGAACGTACCCTTAGGTTGCGTTCACACGTGCGTATTTTTGCTACAGATCTGCTGCAGATTTGCTGCTGCAGATTTTGCTGACCATTGACTTCAATGGGTAGAAAAATCTGTAACAGGAAATCTGCAGCAGATCTGCAGAAGAAAATTCGCACTTGTGAACGCACCATAAGGGCTCGTTCGCAAGGATGGATCCACAGCATATTTTACCCTGCGGATCCCGCCAACAATGGACCCTACATTGTGCCTCCATCTGTGCCTGCTCATAGCGGCAATCTTTCGCTATGAGCAGACACGCTGCGATGTGCCGTGCGCATGCACAGTATACTTGCACACATCGAGGCTGCTCACATCGAGGCCTAGCTCAGGGAGCAGTGGGAGTGGCCGTGATGTGTTTGTGTATGAGCGCAGCGACTCGCACATCGCAGCGTGTCTGCTTGTAGTGGTGGATTGCCGCTATGAGCAGGCACAGATGAAGGCACAATGTAGGGGTCCATCGTCGGCGGATCCGCAGAATAAAATCCATCCGTGCAAACGTACCCTTAATGTGTATTTACACATACCTCATGCGCAGGATTTAAAGCTGCAGATTTTATTGTAAACGAATTGACTGAACACAGCATCAGATCTGCAGCTTCAAATCCTTGCATCAAATATGAGGATACTGTACGCTCAGACCCCTCGCTATCTCCTGTAGGGGGCCCCTGCTCTTCCGTTGTTCTCCCATGCAGGAGGTGTGTAGGTCGCAGCATGACGCCGCGGCCGCCAAGTCCCCTCCATGTATCTCTATGAGAAAGGCGGAGAAGCATTGTTTGTGCATACCCGCCTCTCCCATAGAGCTGTAAGGAGGGGTGCGTGTCATCAACCTCAGTGCAGACGACGACACGCGTATTATCCGCGCAGAGCCGCGGTAATGCCGGGTCCCCGTACGGGAGATCGCGGGGGGTCTGACCACAACATTGAACATGACCATATACTGAGCCAGACCTTGTACAGATTTATAGGTCGGGGACGTTTACAGAAGATAATAAAAGATGTGCATGAACATATCATATCTGTAGATATACAGTAGATGATTAACATGTCCATTTTTTTTACCGCAACATCACCGCTATTACCTTGTTACCGCAGTCCAGCAAAGGATTCTGCTATCTATCCAGCCGCCCATGTTGAGCTACCACTGCTCTCACTAATCCAGCTGCCAGCATTTGGTTACCACCGCTCTCACCAACAGCATTCACCGGGCTGACATCCAGCGTTGCAGAGCTGACGTCACACGCTGGGAATTCCTCCACGAGGTCTGTCTTCACCATCGGAGTTTGATCATCTACCTCCGTGTCCGGCGGCATTGCCAGGTCTGCGGCTAGCGGTGCGCACGCCAGCGCATATCAGCCTCTATAGGACGATCAGGAACCACAGCTCCAAAGCTCGGCACGTCTATTACTATAAGCCGGTAAATATATGCTGCACAAATTTATATACCGTATATACTCGAGTATAAGCCGACCCGAGTATAAGCCGAGACCCCTAATTTCAACCCAAAATCCCAGGAAAAGTTATTGACTCGAGTATAAGCCTAGGGTGGGAAATACCTCATCCCCCCCTGTCATCATCCAGACCCGTCATTAACATCCTCATCATCATCCCCTTGTCATCATCCCACACATCCCCCCTTCATCATCCTCTTATCATCCCACACATCCCCCCTTCATCATCCCCTTATCATCCCACACATCCCCCCTTCATCATCCCCTTGTCATCATCCCACACATCCCCCCTTCATCATCCCCTTATCATCCCGCACATCCCCCCTTCATCATCCCCTTATCATCCCGCACATCCCCCCTTCATCATCCCCTTATCATCCCACACATCCCCCCTTCATCATCCCCTTATCATCCCGCACATCCCCCCTTCATCATCCCCTTATCATCCCACACCCCCCCCCCTTCATCATCCCCACCCCCCTTCATCATCCCCACACCCCCCCCTTCATCATCCTCTTCTCATCATTCGCCCTCAGTGGTCTTCAACCTGCGGACCTCCAGAGGTTTCAAAACTACAACTCCCAGCAAGCCCGGGCAGCCATCGGCTGTCCGGGCTTGCTGGGAGTTGTAGTTTTGAAACCTCCGGAGGTCCGCAGGTTGAAGACCACTGCGGCCTTCAACATCATCCAGCCCCCTCTCACCCCCCTTTAGTTCTGAGTACTCACCTCCGCTCGGCGCTGGTCCGGTCCTGCAGGGCTGTCCGGTGAGGAGGTGGTCCGGTGGGGAGGTGGTCCGGGCTGCTATCTTCACCGGGGGCGCCTCTTCTCCGCGCTTCCGGCCCGGAATAGAGGCGTTGCCCTGACAATGACGCAGAAGTACGTTGGCAATGAACGCACCTATGCGTCGTTGTCACGGCAACGTGACTATTCTGAGGCCGGGCCCGAAGCGCTTAGAAGAGGCCTCCCCGGTGAAGATAGCAGCCCGGAACCAGTATCCCACCGGACCACTTCCTCACCGGACAGTCCTGCAGGACCGGACCAGCGCCGAGCGGAGGTGAGTACTCAGAACTAAAGGGGGTGAGAGGGGGCTGGATGATGTTGAAGGCCGCAGTGGTCTTCAACCTGCGGACCTCCGGAGGTTTCAAAACTACAACTCCCAGCAAGCCCGGACAGCCGATGGCTGCCCGGGCTTGCTGGGAGTTGTAGTTTTGAAACCTCTGGAGGTCCGCAGGTTGAAGACCACTGCGGGTGGGGGAGTTCACTCGAGTATAAGCCGAGGGGGGTGTTTTCAGCACGAAAAATCGTGCTGAAAAACTCGGCCTATACTCGAGTATATACGGTAAATGCGGACTTGGATACATGTTTAACCTGCTTAACTGTATCACCTTTATGCTGGATTACTGGATCTAAGACTTTTCTGCGGTATCACATTATTTTATATATTTTTTTAAAACCATTGATATATTTTTAAAATCATTGCTCCTTTTTTCTCCACGCAAGGGCCCTGTGTAAGGAGTTATTGTTACATATTTTGATTGTTATGTTCAAGATACTTTTATTAGCGGTATTTTATATTAATATCTATGAATAAAAACTATTTGTTTTCATCATAAATCTGAAGCACAGTTCCAATCTTTATTTTATTGTATATATATTATCGTCATGTACCAGTTTTTCTGGTATTAGTCTAGAGGTGAATGGGACCCCCCTTATATTTATTTTATTTAATCACATTGTACTTTGCGGTGTAAGTACTATTCATTCATACCTCGACTAATTTTTTGTGAGCTGCACTTCCACGTATATTTTTCTATAGTTTTGTAAATTACTTCTATTAAAAAATCTTAATCCTTTCAGTACTTATGAGCTTCTGAAGTTAAGGATGTTCTTTTCTGTCTAAGTCCTCTCTGATGACACGTGTCTCGGGAAACACCCAGTTTAGAAGCAAATCCCCATAGCAAACCTCTTCTAAACTGGGTGGTTCCCGAGACACGTGTCATCAGAGATTACTTAAACAGAAAAGAACAACCTTAACTTCAGAAGCTCATAAGTACTGAAAGGATTAAGGTTTTTTTTAATAGAAGTAATTTACAAATCTGTTTAACTCTCTGGAGCCAGTTGATATATATAAAAAAGTTTTTTCCTTGAATACCCCTTTAACCCCTTAAGGACCAAGGACGTACCGGTACGTCCTTGGTCCTGCTCTCCTGATATAACGCAGGGTTACACAGTAACCCTGCGTCATATCACGGCGGGCCCGGCGTTATAGTGAAGCCGGGACCCGCCTCTAATAGCGCGCAGCACCGATCCCTATTAACCCTTTAGCCGTATGCTCAGAGCTGAGCGGCTAAAAGCGAAAGTGAAAGTTGCCGGCTAGCTCAGTCGGGCTGTTCGGGATAGCCGCGGCTAATCGCGGCATCCTGAACAGCTGACAGGACAGCGGGAGGGCCCCTATCTGCCTCCTCGCTGTCCGATCGCCGAATGACTGCTCAGTGCCTGAGATCCAGGCCTGAGCAGTCATGCGGCAGAAACGTTGATCACTGGTTTCCTATGAGAAACCAGTGATCAATGATGAAGATCATTGTGTGCAGTGTTATAGGTTCCTATGGGAGCTATAACACTGCAAAAAAAAAGTGGAAAAAAAAAGTGAATAAAGATCATTTAACCCCTCCCCTATTAAAAGTTTGAATCACCCCCCTTTTCCCATCAAAAAAAAAAGCACAGTGTAAATAAAAATAAAAATAAACATATATGGTATCACCGCGTGAGGAAATGTCCGAATTATAAAAATATATCATTAATTAAACCGCTCGGTCAATGGCGTGCGCGCAAAAAATTTCCAAAGTCCAAAATAGTGCATTTTTGGTCACTTTTTATATAATTTAAAATCAATCAGATCAATAAGTCCTATCAATGCAAAAATGGTACCGTTAAAAACTTCAGATCATGGCGCAAAAAATGAGCCCTCATACCGCCCCATACACGGAAAAATAAAAAAGTTATAGGGGTCAGAAGATGACAATTTTAAACGTATAAATTTTCCTGCATGTAGTTATGATTTATTCCAGATGTACAACAAAATCAAACCTATATAAGTAGGGTATCATTTTAATCGTATGGACCTACCGAATAAAGAGAAGGTGTCATTTTTACCCAAAAATTTACTACGTAGAAACGGAAGCCCCCAAAAGTTACAAAACGGCGTTTTTTTTTTCAATTTTGTCGCACAATGATTTTTTTTTTCAGATTTTACACAGCTATGTTGAGGCATTTAGGGGCCAAATTCGAAAGTAGGATAATAAAAAAAAAAGAATATCATCCCGGGTGCTGTCATTTGTCACATGACCACTGGCTGTACGCTTTAAATCTTTATATAGTGAGTTATACTTTTAAGTAGATAAGTAGAGTCTTATTTTATGTTTTCCCTTCTTTTGAATCATATAACTCTGCCTATAAAATACATAAAAAAAAAAAAAAAAACACTGATTCCCCACTGGTAAGATGAGGAGTGACCTTGATTTGTACCAGGGCAGCTTTTTAATGCCTCTTCTAATACATTGACATCTATAAATGCATACATTGTGGTGCGCACTCTTCAGGAAAAAAGAGGAGAATCTACTGCTGAATGCCTGAGTTGGCGATAATAGGTTTTTCCCCGAACATACTGTCACGTCCTCATACATTTCTTTCATCTAGTTCACCAGGCATGAACACTTAAGTGTACTGTAGCAGTTTTATTGTACACGGGGAGTAATCTTTCTTTGAGGAACTGCATCTGTATTCTTTACTAATGCTATTAAAGATCCCATGCCATGCAAGACTTAAAATAAGGTTTATTTAGAAATCTATGTAAGTTAACATTAATGCAAAGCTAACATGACAAAACTAAGGGTATTCATTCAAAAGGGAGAAAATAAAATAAAGTAGAAGCAGACGGCTAGCTGTGGGAAATAGAGATTCCAGGAGAGCATGCTATGAATCCAACAGCTGGGACCCCATTAAACATATGTTAAATTATGAACTAACTTTTCAAAGTGCTTTTTAAAGTGATGCGTGCCTGAGTGCTAGAACATAATGGTTATTCTATACATATTACTAAGATAGAGAGTCATTGCACACACTGCGCTCCTTTGGAAATGATAGACAGAGGGGTATAAAATACATTGGATCCGTGGCATATACATAGCAAACATCTAAACGGGGTACCCCATTATGTTGACTTTGCCATATAGGACAGTATGTCCACTCCCTTTGCTTTACTATCAGGCCATGTTCTCTGCGTAGGTTTCTCCTCCTTATAGTTAAAGGGGTACTCCGGTGGAAAACTTTTTTTTTTTTAATCAACTGGTGCCAGAAAGTTAAAGGGGTAGTCCAGTGGTGAAAAACTTATCCCCAACCCTAAGGATAGGGGATAAGTTTGAGATCACGGGGGGTCCGACCGCTGGAGCCCCCTGCGATCTCTCTGTACGGGGCCCCAACTCTCCGGCCAGATAGCGGGTGTCGACCCCGCCCCCTCAATACATCTCAATGGCAGAGCCGGAGATTGCCGAAGGCAGCGCTTCGGCTCTGCCATAGAGTTGTATTGAGGGGGCGTGTCGGCCGCCGCTTCGTGCGGAGGTCGACGCGCCCCCTTCCCGCGGGCTGTCGGGGCTCCGTACAAGAGATCGCAGGGGGCCCCAGCAGTCGGACCCCCCGCGATCTCAAACTTATCCCCTATCCTTAAGATAGGGGATAAGTTGTTCACCACTGAGTCACCACTGGACTGCTCCTTTAAACAGATTTGTAAATTACTTCTATTAAAAAAATCTTAATCCTTCCAGTACTTATTAGCTGCTGAATACTACAGAAGAAATTATTTTCTTTTTGGAACACATAGCTCTCTGCTGACATCATGACCATAGTGCTCTCTGCTGACACCTCTGTCCATTTTAGGAACTGTCCAGAGCAGCATATCTTCTCTATGGGATTTTCTCCTACTCTGGACAGTTCTTAAAATAGACAGAGGTGTCAGCAGAGAGCTCTGTGTTCCAAAAAGAAAAGAATTTCCTCTGTAGTATTCAGCAGCTAATAAGTACTGGAAGGATTAAGATTTTTTAATAGAAATAATTTATGAATCTGTTTAACTTTCTTGCACCAGTTGATAAAAAAAAAATAAAGTTTTCCACCAGAGTACCCCTTTAAAGGGGATAGGACCAAACACAACTTCTCAGAACACTCCATAGCAGCCACATCTTCTGCTTCTATAGGATGCATGTCTTTGTACTAGAGAGATATATAAGATAAAGGAGGGTAATAGGGGGTGCAATGGTAACATATACACCCAGGCATTTTATGGGGGTGCAATACTGCAATACTGTAATAGAAACCAGGATTATAAATGGAAGATAGTAGGTGGGGGGCACCTTTTGGATTCTGTATTGGAGACCACGAGTGTCAAGATAATTCTCTGGATGGATGCATCTGAATTTTGATGGCTGTAACTTTTACATCTATAGATAAAATGAACTATTTAACATTACAACCCCAGTCCTTCTTGTCTCGTGTCCATAAATCTGAATGGTAAATTACATTACATAAACAATGCAGGGAGAAATACAAGCGTTCAGCCTGTACTGCTGTGTGCAATAAATAAAGTTACGAACAACATACATTATCAGATTAGCTGTTAGCACAAGCAGATCCATTGTATTCAAATGATTTTAGAGATAAAATGGGTTCTGCAGTCTAAGACTGGAAATGGAGGCTTAAATATATTAATGGTGCAAGCCCATGCATGAGAATAGAGGAGCTTATATTATTAACTTCTGCCATTCAGTACTCTGTATCATTATATTACATAAAGCGCTGTGCAAAAACATTTGCAGGACCCTCCTGATCTTTCCAAAGCATCCAAGAGTAAATCAAATAAGGGGGCCGTGTAAAATGATTTTTACACACAGCTATATCCAAGACCAGATTCTGGGCCCCCAATGCAAAATCTGTAATGGAGTCTCTCACTATAATGGTTCCATTATAGTACTGGACTCTTTATAAAGGGTTAAGATACTTTATGGGCCTCCTCAGTCACCCCTCTGCACCCCTTCAGCTCACTAAAGGACCCTAAGGGCTGTCTCTTAATGATGCCTGCTATTAGGGAATACTTAGCTACTTGGGTACTAATACATTTTTAAACTAAAATATAAGGGAGAAACCCTGCGTGTTATACGCCAATAAATCCAAATCTGGGCCCACAGAAGTCACCACGGCCACTTTAAATCAGTGACCAGCAGCGACTGCCAGGACTGAGGAGTGACATCCCTGACGTCGCACTGAAAAGTCACAAAGAGGACATCAGATGTAGCACAGGGGGAAGCAGACGGAGGGGGGGGGGGATGTGGCACAGGGGGAGCAGATGGAGGGGGGGGGGAGATGTGGCACAGGAAGGAGCAGATGGAGGGGGGGGGAGATGTGTGGATCTGTATCATGTGAGACATGTCATCACTAAAATCTAATAATTATTTGTGAACAACCTTGTGAATTAAATGGGGTTGTCTTTCGCTGGACCTCTGGTTCCCTGTTGTATTACAGGATTTGTCTGAGGAAAAACATATTCCTAGAAGGTGCCCCAGATGCTGCCAAAATAAACAATAAAGCAAACTCACCAGCCCCAATTTCCCACCGACACAGTCCTGTCAGCTCCCATTCCACACTGCTCTCAGCTTTTTCCTGCTTCCTGTGACAAGGTGACCATGCAGGAACTGCCCTTTAAGCCAATTACGGCTGAACCAGGTCAGAAGCTGAAGAGAAGATTGGCACGCCAGTGCAGACTTTTTTTTTTATAGATATAATAGGCACTGCCACGGACCAAAGAAGAGGATAATAGGCTGAAAAACTATTTTTAACATTTGATGCGTTTCCGGGCTACACTGGCCCCTTCATCAGACATAAGGATAATTATACAGACAGGTGATTTATAGAGGCACACGTGGATGTAAAAACGGTGACAGTGACATCACAATATAAAAAAAAATCTATATGAAAAAAATTAAAAATGCACAATTAATGCATACATAAATTATATAAAGGTCTTCTCAATTACTTAATTGTCCCTGCTGGTCAAAGGGAGGACTCTCTGTTTATCAGCCTCTGAAGGCAATTTTAACACTGTTCAGAAACACTTTTAATAACACAAGCCAGGACACCATTATGCACTGTGGCAACATGACAAGACATATTGTGTTGGAAAGAAGCTGTGCAGGAAGAGCTTCGAGAGGGAGAGAGAAGGTGTGTAACTTTTTTTTTTTAATCTTGGAAGCACCTTGGGCCTTTTAAAAAATATTTTCATCCCCATACAACTCTTTTAAGAACCTTTTTAGAGACTGATACAATGTTGTGCAGGAATGCCTCTGATGACAAGATGATTAAAGGGGTACTCCGTGGAACTAAAACCATAGCCCATCCTTTCCCTCTCACCAACCTATTTATTTGTCTAAATATCATTCATTACCTGTATAGAGCAGTTTCCCTCTTTCAGCTGTCACTTACATGCAGGGAGTGAGAAAAAGACGTCATTATCAGATCCACCTTGTCTTTGTACAAAGCCCTCACTAAGACTAGCCCCCACCCTCCTGGAAGACAAACACCACATGTTTTCTGTTATGTCTAGGGGTCTGGCTTCACAGAAACCCCTCCCCTCCTCTCCCTGTGTGAGAATTTTGCCAGGAGAGAAACATCCCAGTGTCTCCTGTGAAGATTCTCAGTCACAACTCATCACATAACGCTGCTCTTTGCCTGCTGTAGATCTAATCACTGACTGCTGCCATTCAGAGCATACCATGATTTATTGCTAGGGGGAAGGATAGTGTGAAAGAAAAGACATGTACAGTATATGCTGCTGGCTGTGCTTACAGTCACACATCATGCACACAGATAGTAAAAGCAATTGGCTGGAAGCCATTACACAGAGCTGCACTGACTGCTGGGAGTCTGTGCTTCAAGCAAGGAAATAGAATATTCAGAAGAAAACAGGGGCCACAGAAGATGACAAAATCACAAGGATAACTACAGGGGGATACAGAACAGTTATTGTTGTAGCTTTGCGGCATTTTTATTTTTCTTAACTTCCCCGGAGCACTCCTTTTACTTCACAACCCAACTTAATGGCCTGTGAAAGTCCCATAGTAGGATTCTCTATTACTCTGGGATTCCAGTCTGACTCATGACTGTAAATGTTGTTTTCCAAAAATAATGCAAAATAAATCACCAAAATGTATGGTGAAATGGAAGTGGTTCACTCCTGAAAACCTAGACTAGAAGAAAGAAACTGTTCTATATTGCCAAATATGTAAAACAAAGCCTTATGTATGCTGCACCCTGGCTGTTGTGTCTTATACTCATTGTTTCATTTTTGCATTAATTTACAACTTATTACTAGTGCACAACGTTAGGCAAAATTTCTAATTTAAGCCATGACTATAATTTGTTTTAACCCCAGGTCTCATGTGAGGTAGTATTCTAAATGGCAATTTTCTATAACTTTGCTCCATTAGCCAACACCTTTCTGCTTCATTATTTTGATGGGGAAATTTGCTGGCTAGTAAGAATCAAAGACCAAAACAGAGCAAAGACTGGATGAATGCAATCCAATTGCTGTGCTGCCCCCTACACTGTCCCACTTTAAGCAGGGGACAGGGTTGTAAATGCAGCCCTGGCATTTCTATTGGAAAATTTTAATGGGTGCATGTAGACACAGAACTGAATGCATTTACAGTATTTAATTTTTATATTCAGCTTGAGGGAGTGCAATGTCAGTTTGTATGTATAGAGCAATTTCTAAGTACAATATGATGCCTCAGCCAACTGAGAAGATATCAATATGATTTTCCTTATTTTAATTTTTCTTCCAGAAATATAATATACAATTATTGATGTTAGAGAAAAGGAATGCTAATTTGTGATCAGAAGATAAATACCTTTTATTATAAAAGAACATGGCACAGAGAATGGTTAAGAGTATAATAGAAGAAAACAAATTGAAATCATTCTTTCTACCCAATGTAACCTTCATGAATCCACAGTTAAAAGAAAGGTAAATGATAAAAGTATGCATTTATCCAATCATTTCAATACTATAATTACAGAGACAGTTCATCAAAAGACTCATTAAAAACAAAAAAACAATACTAATTAAACCCCTGTTTAAATAAAGGATGTAAAACCAGGAGCTACAATAAGGACCATGCTGGAAAAAAGATGAGTCTATTAAACTATGTTTTCTTTCATTGGATTCATTAAGCCAACATTTCATCAAATATGTGTATTTTATTCTTTTTAAACCATCCTAAATATAGACTATGATTCATTTATTCAATAGTGTAAAATATTGGTGTAAATTAATGGAAGCTTGGATTCTCTATTGCAGATTAATAGGAAAAGTGAACAGTATAAGAAGGTAAAATGCTCCAATGATTAATTGTACTGTCACAGTAGAGCTGTCTCCACAATGAGATAAGATAGTATGGTCTTATAGTTACTGTGTAATAGACAATGCGAATCAAAGAACTTCTATTATCCTTAGACACTATGCGGATACTATGTAAATGAACAACACACACATGAATAACAGATATTTATGTTCCGTAACTGAATTATTGTGTCCGAGGAACAATAGCCATTTATATGCAAAAATTTAAATGATTCACAATTTCCTACAAGGAGATTATGTCCCATTAATAGGCCATTAAAACATACTATAATTTATCTCTTCTTAAAAATATATCATTATCTGGGGTCAAGAATTAAAGTGAATTAAAAATCCAGCAAAGTATTAATTTCTTTTAAATATAATATTCTCCTGACACTTCACATATTAAACAAGATCATATCATAAAACAACATCACTAGGATTGGGTGGCAGGAATATGAATCCTGCTAATTACTCTAATATGTAGTATATTTGGAATCTGATTTAAAGCATTAAATACTCCTACTGCCCACCAGACATGTTTCACCACATTTACTTGTCATCGTGAGATACATGCAAGAGTGACCTGTGTTACGCATGGAGGATCTACATCCACCATGTCATTGTCTGACTCCCTAGTGTTTTCATTTTAATAGTTGCTGCCAGTAGGTTTGGAGTTTTATCCAGAAAATGTGATCAATGCCAAATATTAGCTGCTATCTGTTGGTATATCTTGTGCCTCCTCAAGTTTATTTAAGGAACTATTACTATTTGCTCCAGCAGGTGATATTGCCTTTGTCATTTAGAGTGGCTGAAATCTCTGCTCTGTTTGGTGGTATAGCCAGAACATACTTTGTTCCTCTTGGTTTGCCACTAGCTTACATTTGTATTTTATGTATGTTTTTGTCTGCCAACAAATATAGTTCCGCCTGTTTGTGGTTTACAATTATCTTAAATGGACACTGTCAGATACAAAACTTTATATATGTTGTACATCTTGGCAAAACATTAACCCTTCTAATATATGGCATAAGAAGATTTGTCCAAGCTGAAGCACACACATGGACAAAGTCCAGTAAGTGAGGGTGGGCTAGCACTCCTCTGTGCTCTCTCCTGTCTGATAGTACTTCTCTGTGCTCTCTCCTGTACTATCAGACAGGAGAGAGCACAGAGGAGTACTATCAGACAGGAGAGAGCACAGAGGAGTGCTATCAGACAGGAGAGAGCACAGAGGAGTCCTATCAGACAGAAGAGAGCACAGAGAAGTGCTACCAGACAGGAGAGAGCACAGAGGAGTGCTATCAGACAGGAGAGAGCACAGTGGAGTGATTTCAGACAGGAGACAGCACAGAGGAGTGCTATCAGTCAGGAGAGAGCACAGATGAGTGCTATCAGTCAGGAGAGAGCAGAGAGGAGTACTATAAGACAGGAAAGAGAACAGAGGAGTACTATCAGACAGGAGAGAGCACAGAGGAGTGCTATCAGACAGGAGAGAGCACAGAGGAGTGCTATCAGACAGGAGAGAGCACAGAGGAGTGCTATCAGACAGGAGAGAGCACAGAGGAGTGCTATCAGACAGGAGAGAGCACAGAGGAGTGCTATCAGACAGGAGAGAGCACAGAGGAGTGCTATCAGACAGGAGAGAGCACGGAGGAGTGCTATCAGACAGGAGAGAGCACGGAGGAGTGCTATCAGACAGGAGAGAGCACAGAGGAGTGCTATCAGACAGGAGAGAGCATAGAGGAGTACTATCAGACAGGAAAGAAAACAGAGGAGTACTATCAGACAGGAGAGAGCACAGAGGAGTACTACCAGACAGGAGAGAGCACAGAGGAGTGATTTCAGACAGAAGACAGCACAGAGGAGTGCTATCAGTCAGGAGAGAGCACAGATGAGTGCTATCAGTCAGGAGAGAGCAGAGAGGAGTACTATCAGACAGGAGAGAGCACAGAGGAGTACTATCAGACAGGAAAGAGAACAGAGGAGTACTATCAAACAGGAGAGAGCACAGAGGAGTACTATCAGACAGGAGAGAGCACAGAGGAGTACTATCAGACAGGAGAGAGAACAGAGGAGTACTATCAGACAGGAGAGAGCACAGAGGAGTACTATCAGACAGCTAGCCCACCCTCACTTACTGGACTTTGTCCATGCCTGTGCTTCAGCTTGGACAAAGCCATGATATTATAAGCCATGATTTCTATAAAAAGTTATTAAAATTTGCTTATGAAGTATATTAGAAAGGTTATTGTTTTGCCAAGATGTACAACATATAAAAAGTTTTTGAATCTGACAATGCCCATTTAAGTTCTGTGTGTGGTCAATTGTCCTGCAGGTACTACTTTTCTTGTTCTGATGCAGTCTTCTTTATTTTGAGATTGAGCTTATATGTATTTAAGCTTATATTGTGAAATTGAGCTTATATGTATTTTCTTGTGCGATTGTGAATCTTTCTATCCTGCTAAACTATTGTTAGGGCCCAATTAAGGGGGCTACCACAGGAAAGGGCTAGTTCTGCCGTCTAGTGACATTATAACCAGTCCCAACATTTACTCCATTTGATGTCAGACACCAAACCTTTCGTCAGATCCAACAGCTCAGGTTCTGGGTTGCCTGCCCTAATGCATGATTTACCAACCTATCTGGTTGCTCAGAAGCATTATACATGGGGACGGCAGACATATGCTGGAAGTGTTTCTGTTGATTCCCCTGATTCTTGTATTATTTTACCTAGGTATTTTTTCTGGGAATCTTCCTCAGTTCAGGAAAATTTGTGTGTAAATTTTCTTTAGTTTGAGATCTAGGTCATTGGGTTCAGATGCTGAAAGTAGGAAATATTATGACTCTTTTGTAAGGGGACCCTCAGTCTTGGACTTGTAGTCTTAAACCAGGAGACCTAGCCCTGCTTTCTGTAGAGACCTTTCTAACTGTTTTAGGACCTCTGTCTGAGAATCCACATATCACCACTTCAGCGGCTGCCATTTTGCGTGATTTGATAAAGCACAATAGGTCTGTGGAGGATTCATTAGCTGAATTTAGAAGGTGGGCTTTTCTATAGCCAGTATCTTTTAGGACTGTCTGAGGGGATTCAAGATATTATGGTACCGTTTCCTCTTTGTAATTCTTTAAACAATTTATTATCTCTGGTTATTAAAACTGATAGGTGCATCAGGAAATGAAAGTCCAAGAAAGAGTCGAATACAATTTATTTGTCTGAGGGGTTACTCCAAAGTAGTATGTCTGGCTGAACCAATGTAGATAGGTCATCTGAGAGTTTAGGGTGTTTGTATTGTGGTAGTATGGGATATTTTCTCCAGAAATGTCCTATGAAACTTGTATACTTTTAAGCTTCGAGGATAGGAGATAGGTTTGCTGAGTGCATTTTATTTCTCTCCTAATAATATTTTGTTGTTGCCATCCAGAATAAAGTAGGAGAGTTGTTCTTTGCAGGCCTTTGTAGACAGTGGTATAGAACCTGAGCAGTCAGCAACCTTAAACTAAACCTGCTGCCAGCAACATCAAATTCAAAACCAAGGTAACAAAATGACGTGTTTGATGTTATTCCACCATGTGTAACAGCATTGAAGCCAGGTACAGCCTCCTCTATATAAAGGTTACGCCATATGATCACAATGCAACCATTTGCACTGCTCAACATGTCGCTGAGGCCAAGGATGCTGAGTGATGATAGTCAGTCTGATATATCCAGTAATGGAACTATGTCCACATCATTACTCAGCATCCTGCCCATTTGTAGTTTGCCTAGCTGTAGGTACTGACACTTGTGTCCATTGTCATTGCTCTTAATCCTGCCTGAATTTATTACATGATTGTTGTAATGTATGCTATTTCCTCATAAAAAGGCACATGTATGATTTTCAAATGTATAATTATTCAATATATAATAAATATACAAAAATAATAAAATACAGTATACAACAACACTATTATCTTTAGACATCAATTGTATTTTATCATTCAGAACTTATTTGTCACCACCGATCTCCTAATTCTGCATTATTTTGTTAGTCTGCAGTTACACACTAAATAGTTTACTATATCACACAGATTTAATATTTGTAATGTCTTATATAACAGTATTTATAAGCAAAATGTTCACACGTCATAAAATGATGACATATCGATAGGATGTTCCTCATATAAATCCACGGGGTAGGTTCATCAAGGCATACTCTTTTTGTGTAGCTTTTTGTAGCCAAAATGCGACAAGTAAATTCTATTTACTCACAGTTCAGACGTTGTCTTCCTTTGGGGGGTGCTTTGCAGAAGAAAAACATTGAAGGGACTACCTCCCTACACCAGTGCTTTAGCCTTCATTTTCTTGATTGGTGGCCCCAGATGGTTGGCCCTCTACTTATATCCTTGTGATATGCCAGAGAGGAATACCCCTTTAAAGCAGATATCCGACCACTATGATTCCACAAGACATCCCAGCTGATTTTTTCAAAATCATACCCCCATAGCCACCCAACCATCCAACAGCTTTTGAAATCCAGGTAACTTCCTGGTTTGTGCAGGGAGTTGAGAGCTGCAGAAAATTAAAATTACCTTCAGCCCCTGTGCTTGTTTTCTGTGTAAGCTGTGGGAGGAGCTGCCTTCAAAGAGCTGAGAAGGTCACATGGTTAGTGAAGCAGAGAATATAGATGAGGGAGGTGTGTGCGCGCCTCAGCCAGTCAGGGACAATAACACACTGATGTGCTCTCAGCTCTGGGAGAGCTGAGGAGAAGGGAGTTTGACATTGCAAAGTGATGTGTTGTCTACACACAGCAAAGTGTAGATGACAGTCATCATGTGCTAAAGGTATACAGGGGGAATCATTTATTACAAACAGCATTTAATATCCTAGTCTTGAGGAGAAGTGCACTGCATCAAGATACATTTATTAGGATATGCAAGACTCCTGATAAATTTGGAGAATCATGCATTGTCCATGTGCCACATGCAGAAACCTAAATAAGCAACAAACTGGAGTAAATTTGTACCATAATGTATCACAACTTCTGGTGTTAGGTATAGTAAATCTGCCATAGCACCCTCTATGTGTAAAAGTTGTAAATCCCCTAAAATTCCCAACTATTCTACACCAAGACAAA
The DNA here is from genome assembly GCF_029499605.1 of Hyla sarda. Taxonomy (NCBI): domain Eukaryota; kingdom Metazoa; phylum Chordata; class Amphibia; order Anura; family Hylidae; genus Hyla; species Hyla sarda. The sequence continues at coordinate 513,861,191 of NC_079189.1, read as the reverse complement.
CCTGCTGTACTTGAATAATGAATTCCATCTACAGAGGGAGCTTTATCAAACTTTGCACAAAAAAACAGTGGAGCGGCTGTCCAGAGCAACCGATCAAGATTTCTACTTTTCTTCACAAAGGCCTCTGAAAAATAAAAGCTGGAATATGACTGTTATGGGAAACTGCTGTTCCTCTGCACAAGGTTTGATAAATCTCCCCTATAGAATTTATAACCTTTACAATTCCATTATGGTTTTTCAAATTGTCCAAAATACATTTTTCAATCTGTGATTTTTTTTTGTTATGTTGTCACAAGAAGAAAAACCAAACACAAAGAAGGTTAACATCTGACCAAAAAAACCACAGTATGTAAAATGAGTTAATAAAATGCAGAACACAATCTATACAGTGTAATATCTTCATTTTGATATATTAATATAACAATGGTATCCATGTTCAGTTTACTAGAAGGATGGTAGGCTAAGATCCTCATTCCTATGAGTATGGGGGTCTGTAGGCTGATTTGATGTGGTTCTCGTGGCACGCTGGTCTTTGTAGGGGACATCATTAAATATGGATAGTAATGATGTTAGTGGAGCTTGTTATCGCAGAAGGGGGGAGGGAAAAGGGTTCTGGTTTGTTGTAAAGTACCAAAAGAAATTGTCCCCCATCTGCTGAGATCTGAGCAGGCATCACACAACCGACCCTATGCAGCAAAACAACCATTGGACGTTCTCTCTCTGAAAGCTCTGTCTATATTAAGGGAACAATGTGATATGCAAAGCACATGTAGAATGCTACTTTCATATTCATGCTATGAAAATCGAGCAATGTGAGTGTAAGCAAGTGGTGCGAGAGGCATTTTGTTCCCCCTTTACATTTCAAATCTAGGTTGTTGAAATCTGTTTTGGAGAGCAGCATGGGGCACCAATACTTTCAGATGCACCACTGTGCCACACAGAAAGCCGACAAAAGAAATTTGAATATGATTTGTATTGTATGAGGCAGCAGAGAAAAACAAGGGGAGTCTTTATTTTATTTCATCCTGACCTCAGAACAGCAGGCTTGAGGAATTGGGAGGGAGGCGATGAGAAGAGTTAAAGGGATGCCCTTGATCCATAAATAACAGAACAATACACAGAACTTAAAGAAGGGGTATGTTTAACTCCTTCATGCTTGAGGAGCGACATTAAGAGCATCCTCCTCCAGGATGGCTGGCCTTGTCATTTTAATTTACTCCAAATTATGATCCCAATTACAAAACTACATTACCAGAAATAACAGTTTTCTTTTTTTATTGTCTTTTCCAAAGCCTGGCGGTGGTGACAGCTCGAACCCGATGGATGAATGTCTTGTGGGATTCCCTATATTGGCCGCCTGTTAGCAAACTCGTGTTTGTGCAGGAATGCCTGGGACGGTATGCTGATCCAATTCACTACCCAGGTGGCTATATTTAGACTAAATGAGCTGTGAAAGGATTTTATCTCCACCCATCACTGCTTTCCTTCATGGAGTCCCAGGGTTTGCAGCCGCTTCCCTGGCTTGATTTGTCACATGCCGTCAATACAAAGTAAATTATTGCCTTTCTCACTTGTCAATGAGCTTATCTTCACCTCGCCTGGCCTAATGATTGGAGACTCAGAGGGAACATTTCCTCCATGGTGGAAGTCATTATGGGCTGGACACATTACTTTATGTGCCCCAGCCAGTTTAAACATGTAGGGTGAGCGGATTAATTGCATCTTTGTGACAATGATAATAGCATTATGCCTGAGCATTACAGAAGCTTACTTTTAGGATCCTGAACATTGGGTCTGTTCTGATAATTATTTGCTTTCAAGGTTGTTCATGTTGTTTATAGATGCCGAGGAAAGTGGTCAAAGAGTCTAGATCAGGGCTCCCTACCGTGTGATAAAGCTGAACATGGGGCTGTAAAAACAAAAAGGGCCCCAACTGGTCGAGCGGCACTACAGCTCGTAACGAGAGCAGCGAGTCCACATTTACAGTTTTGTAGCTTGTTTTCTTTATTTTCTGTACATATTTATAGCAGTTTCTTTCCAAACCCTGCTCTAGTGATGGCAGTCATTTGTAAATAGGGCTCCTTGGGGTTGCATAAACATGTTTGACTTATGGTCTCAATGTACTGTACATTACTGGACTGAGATTTTGCTGTGTACAGATAGCAATACCTTCAAAGCATTTCTGAGCTTATTTCAATTAAGAGTGAACAAATATTGTGCCCGCACTGGCATAGCTAAATCAATTAATTGTTGTAGAATGTTGATTCTTAAGAACCTATTCAGAATAATTATTGATAATATGGGCTTTACACAGTGTTAAGTATCGCAGGTTGTGAAATACAGTATTATCGTAGTAAGAGCAAAACTTTTATTATTATAGCCAAGGGGGAAGCACTTACAAGTCGCCCATCATCCTGTGAACTGTCATTACCCAAACAATGCACATCTACCTTTCTGAAGCAGAAAGAAAACAAGAACTCAGATGCATAAATGCGTTGCTCAACCTACTTATACACAGAGTTAAGCTAGACTGTTTGAGCACAACAGGCTCCTCCAGTGGGCCCTCGATCTGAAACTGTGAACCCCCGCCCGTGCGACTGTACCCTAAAAACACTACACTAACACACAATAAAATAAAAAGTAAAAAACACTACATATACACATAACCCTACACAGCCCCCCTCCCCAATAAAAATGAAAAAAGTCTGGTACGCCACTGTTTCCAAAACGGAGCCTCCAGCTGTTGCAATACAACTACTCCCAGTATTACCAGACAGCCACTGACTGTCCAGGCATGCTAGGAGTTTTACAACAGCTGGAGGCACCCTGTTTGGGAATCACTGGCGTAGAATACCCCTATGTCCACCCCTATGCAAGTCCTTAATTTAGGCCTCAAATGCGCATGGCGCTCTCACTTTGGAGCCCTGTCGTATTTCAAGGCAACAGTTTAGGGCCACATATGGGGTATCGCCGTACTCGGGAGAAATTGTGTTACAAATTTTGGGGGTTATTTTCTGCTTTTACCCTTTTTAAAAATGTAAATTTTTGGGGAAAACAAGCATTTTAGGTAAAATTATTATTATTCTTTTTTACATTTGCAAAAGTCATGAAACACCTGTGGGGTATTAAGGCTCACTTTATCCCATGTTACATTCCCCGAGGGGTCTAGTTTCCAAAATGGTATGCCATGTGTTTTTTTTTTTTTGCTGTCCTGGCACCATAGGGGCTTCCTAAATGCGGCATGCCCCCAGAGCAAAATTTGCTTCCAAAAAGCCAAATGTGACTCCTTCTCTTCTGAGACCTGTAGTGCGCCAGCAGAGCACTTTTCACCCCCATATGGGGTGTTTTCTGAATCGGGAGAAATTGGACTTCAAATTTTGGGGGGGTATTTTATTACCCTTTTTAAAAATGTAAAATTTTTGGGAAAACAAGCATTTTAGGTAAAATTATTATTATTTTTTTTACATTTGCAAAAGTCATGAAACACCTGTGGGGTATTAAGGCTCACTTTATCCCATGTTACATTCCCCGAGGGGTCTAGTTTCCAAAATGGTATGCCATGTGTTTTTTTTTTTGCTGTTTTGACACCCTAGGGGCTTCCTAAAGGTGACATGCCCCCCAAAAACCATTTCAGAAAAATGTTCTCTCCAAAATCCCCTTGTCGCTCCTTCCCTTCTGAGCCCTCTACTGCGCCCGCCGAACACTTTACATAGACATATGAGATATGTGCTTACTCGAGAGAAATTGGGCTACAGATACAAGTAAAAATTTTCTCCTTTTACCACTTGCAAAAATTCAAAAATTGGGTCTACAAGAACATGTGAGTGTAAAAAATGAAGATTTTGAATTTTCTCCTTCACTTTGCTGCTATTCCTGTGAAACACCTAAAGGGTTAAAACGCTGACTGAATGTCATTTTGAATACTTTGGGGGGTGTAGTTTTTATAATGGGGTAATTTATGGGGTATTTCTAATATGAAGACCCTTCAAATCCACTTCAAAACTGAACTGGTCCCTGATAAATATCGAGTTAGAAAATTTTGTGAAAAATTCGAAAATTGCTGCTGAACTTTGAAGCCCTCTGGTGTCTTCCAAAAGTAAAAACATGTCAACTTTATGATGCAAACATAAAGTAGACATATTGTATATGTGAACCAAGAAAAAAATTTTTGAATATCCATTTTCCTTACAAGCAGAGAGCTTCAAAGTTAGAAAAATGCTAAATTTTCATTTTTTTCATCAAATTTTGGGATTTTTCACCAAGAAAGGATGCAAGTTACCATACAATTTTACCACTATGTTAAAGTAGAATATGTCACGAAAAAATAATCTCGGAATCAGAATGATAAGTAAAAGCATTCCAGAGTTATTAATGTTTAAAGTGACAGTGGTCAGAATTGCAAAAAACGTCCGAGTCCTTAAGGTGAAAAAGGGCTAAGTCCTTAAGGGGTTAAAAAATAGCAAAAAAAGTCTCTCAAAAGTCTCAACTGCAACTTTTTTGTTTTGCTTGTGCTCCAAATTTACCAACCCCCTGTGTTAGTATGATAAATATGTAGCACATAAGCAAAACTAAAGCAAAAATAAGCGAACAATGATAAATGTCCCCCAAAGAAAGATATGCATGTCTTCTGTGTGTAGGTTCCACGACTGGTTATAGCTGACAAATACTAATGCAAAACCCTGACCAAAATACTTCAGTGTAAAAGTGGGTTTATGCTAACACAAATAAGTATTTTGAAAGTTCTCTATATTTTAAGGGGTAAAACGTTCGATCCAGATTACTGGGTTTGTTCATATGTGGACCTTGAATATTTCAAATCACGCCAAACCATATAACTTCCTCCCTAACCCAACATACTTGTATAGAATGAACAATTTTCTTCAATATTAAATTGATTTGTTATCTTTCTTTCTGCTTTATTATACGGCTGTGGTCATGTCTCTCTGATAATAAAATATTAAAAACGGATGTCAGGAAGCTACATTTGACTCAAACACAAGTAAGATGTATCAGGAACAGCTGAATACAGTTCAATACCAAGGCCAATCTATAAGGAACAGCTTGTAAATATTCATTTTATAGAAGCAGAATTATTCTGTGGGAGATGAAGAATAATGTATGCTTTAGAAGCTGTTACACAACACGTCAAGACACATCTGGAAATCAAACACATACACTATGTACAGTGACTCTGGGCTTATCCTAATGCCTGGCTCTGAGCCACTGAACATTGAGCTTTGCACAGAGATGTGGCACAGTGTGCCCTGTAGGCTAAAGAGTCAAAACAAGCACATGGGGCTTCTCACTATCTCCGCTATGCAGTTGTCAACCGGCACCGTTTAAGTAATGATTGCTGCATGTGACCTACTGAGCAGAGCTGTACAAAAAGATCAAAGGCAGTAAATAAACCAACAAAATAAAATATTAACTACATTACATAATGCCTAGAGTGGATAAGACATACACAACATCTTACATGCTAACAATTCAATTATCACTAGTCTTGTTAAGCCACAAACATGGTCATAACATACTGTAAAAAGGGTCCTATACTACTCTAAAAAAAGGTTACATAATGTGCACACTTGTAATGCAGATACGCTCTAATAAGAACTCCAAATACCAATTCATTATTGGTGCTTTAACCCTTTGAGGACACAGCCTGTTTTTCAAATTTGCTTTTATTTTTGTTTTGATCCTCAGCTTCTAAGAGCAATAATCTTTTTTCTTATTTTCTTCTCTGCTGCATTGTATTATTTTATCAGTCTTCTGTTACACCCTGCCCCAGGCTCGCCTTAAGGCATTCACTAGGCCTCCTGCTCAGATAACAACCCAATGGCCACCTACTGTTACATAACAGGGGCGGCCTAGATGCTGTAGTTGCTAGTAAACACCTCATCTTAGGTTACTCGGTTGTTGTGAAGACTTTGACCCAGATTTACTTTATAAAAAAAAAAAAAAAAGCTTAATTTTAGACAGAGAAATCTCATCCTGACAGTTTTGAAATGAGCTCGATTTATCACAGTGTATCTGGTGCATCTGAAAACTGTCTAGGTCAGGCTTAAACCAACTGGCTTAAAATATGCCATAATTTAGCACATATTTGGAGCATCTAAAGCCATGCCCCCTTTCTTCAACCCAAACTCAATATACAGAGGGCACACACCATTTTCGGACCCCACGAGAAATGTGTCAAAAATGCATAGTTAAAGGACATCTGTAGTACTCTGAACCTATAGACCCTATCCGGCACGCCCCCTCCATGTATCTCTATGGGAATCATGGAGGGGCGTGCCAGCTGCCGTGTCATGCGGGGACGGAATGCCCCCTTTCCTGTACATTGCCGCGGCCCCATACAGGAGATTACGGGGGGCCCCAGCGCTCGGACCCCCGTGATCTATAATTTATCCCCTAAGTTCAGAGCACTACAGATTTCCTTTAATGTTGCGAAAGTTATAATAGACTGTTTTTGGTGCAAAATACACAAACATTTTTGAAAGTTCTAGGACACTTGCAATGGTAAATCTCCACCTTTGTGCAGATTATCCTACTGCAATGACCAGAATAGGCAACAGTGTCTACTGCTGCTTCTTATACCCACTATTGTTAATAGAAAAAAAAAAATTGGACCCATATTAAAAAGTATGAGCATGCAACATAGAATTTGTATTAGTTAACCTTGTTTTAGATGCTTTAAAAGTGCCATAAAGTACATAAGTACAGTCCTTCAATTTTATGAACCAGCAGGGAGAGCGGTTGGTGGAGGCCCCTAAGTCCTTAAAGTGGCCGGGGCCCAAGGGCATGTGCCCACTGTATCACCAAAAGAGAGACCTACAAGCCATGACCAAACATGTGGTCTAAAAGACTTCCCAATAGAAAATTACAACTGTACATAAAAGTAACAAAACCTGTAAGTAGGTAACAGAAAATGTTGACATTCTAATTAGAATAAATTGTGAATGGTGGTTGTGAACATCTGTAACACTACACATCTTAATCTTTAGAATATGAAACATACAGAGAATAAAGTAAAACATGCTTTTATGCAATTATAACATAGATTTTTATATATAGCCATAAAACAACAACTGCCTAAGATAACTAAAAAATAAAACTCAGTAACTAGCTAAACAATCATTCTGGACTTTTTATGGCTGAAAATCTCAGATAAATGTAACTAGAAAGGAATACAGGCAATGTATACTACTGAGCAATATCAGTGCCCGATTGGTCACTATTAAATATCCTTGTCTATTTTTTATAAACCTAAAATAAAGGCCCACCTTTAAGTAGTATTGGCTATTGGTTTTCATTATTTTCCAGTTTTATTTACATAGAGCACAATATTGTTGCTACCTGGAATCCATAACAAGCAGGTGGTAACTGCAATTTCCCACCCAATAGCTGGTTTTGATAGGTGAAGATTCGTCTGGCAATACATTTCCAATGAAGATGTCACTAGAGGGGAAATGTACTATTACATGGAAACCATTCAAATAAATGGTCTGCAATGTAACAGATGTATGGAGTTAGCTTTAGCTATGGGGCTTTATGACAAGATATTTATATCATGAGACCGACAGCCTATTCCCAAAAGCATTTATTGTTATACTCAAAGTACGAAACAGTAGAGCTGGGTTATACAGAGGGCTCATGCCTTGTGGCCCCAGCCATTTTGGGGACCTAGGGAGCCTCCAACACCCACTCTCCCTGCCCTGACTTGCTCTTTTATCATGTCCCTGATAGTTGCAATGCACTCTGGTTGTCACGATGCCGGCTGGCAGGTAGTGGATCCTCTGTGCCAGAGAGGGATTGGCGTGGACCGTGCTAGTGGATCGGTTCTAAGTCACTACTGGTTTTCACCAGAGCCCGCCGCAAAGCGGGATGGTCTTGCTGCGGCGGTAGTGACCAGGTCGTATCCACTAGCAACGGCTCAACCTCTCTGGCTGCTGAAGATAGGCGAGGTACAAGGGAGTAGACAGAAGCAAGGTCGGACGTAGCAGAAGGTCGGGGGCAGGCGGCAAGGTTCGTAGTCAGGGTGGATAGCAGAAGTACTGGTACACAGGCTTAAAACACACAAAACGCTTTCACTAGGCACTAGGGCAACAAGATCCGGCAAGGGAGTGCAAGGGAGGAGACCAGATATAGCCAGGGAGCAGGTGGAAGCCAATTAAGCTAATTGGGCCAGGCACCAATCATTGGTGCACTGGCCCTTTAAGTCTCAGGGAGCTGGCGCGCGCGCGCCCTAGAGAGCGGAGCCGCGCGCGCCAGCACATGACAGCAGGGGACGGGAACGGGTAAGTGACCTGGGATGCGATTCGCGAGCGGGCGCGTCCCGCTGTGCGAATCGCATCCCCAACGGCCATGACAGAGCAGCGCTCCCGGTCAGCGGGACAGACCGGGGAGCTGCAGGGAGAAAGACGCCGTGAGCGCTCCGGGGAGGAGCGGGGACCCGGAGCGCTAGGCGTAACACTGGTCCTGCATTCATCATTTAGTTCCTTCCTGATACTACTTTTCATGGGTAAGCCCTGTCATGTTGTCTGCAATGCACATGTTTATGGGACTTCTAAACATGGCCAAATGCTTTACTCGGCTATGGGTATAAATCATCTAGGGATAACCTCTGTTTCTGTAATTCTGACATCCACAATAGATTGGTAGATTATTTTTAGTAATGTATAGCATGATTCAAAAGCTCAGTTTTTAAATACATTTTCACTTTAATCATGAAACACGCTTACTATGATTGCCATAGGAAAGATAGATTGGATAAACGAATATATCTTTCCTAGTCAGGGTCAACTCCATATTGCCTATTAAGGCACATTGAAGTGAGGGGACTCCCCTCTCTGAGCCTTAAACTATTTAAACTGCTCTGTAGGAGTGGCTCCCGTTTAGACAGACATGAGTTGCCTTTTCATTACATGGGCAACTATTAATGTGGGTGGGCACCATGTAATGCTACATTTTTCCTTCAGTGATGTATGGTGAAGGGGGCTGTCATAAATGAGGACCATTACTTTCCTATGAACTTATCAATGTCCTTAACTTTACTTGTCATGTAGGAGTTAAGGTGTTAACTAAGGTGTTGTCCAGTGGGAGCAGTTAATTTACTATTGTCCCCAGGCTGCCAACAAAAATAATAAACCCTTTAACTCACCACTCCCATCACTCCGGTATTGTGGCGCCCCATCCAAGGCCTTTTCCCCAAGCTGCAGAGCATAGCGTCTACAGTCAGAGAAACTGTGGCGTCTACAGCTTTGGCCGGCTCCCCTGAAGCAGACTGTCAGCGGAGATGGGACGCTTCAGATCCAGGAGCTACGTGGTTGTGGTGGAAAATGAGTTTAAGTGTTTAGTATTTTTTGCAGGCAGTCTGGGAACAATAGTAAATTAAAGGGGTATTCCAGGCAAAAACATCAACTGGCTCCAGAAAGTTAAACAGATTTGTAAATTACTTCTATTAAAAAATCTTAATCCTTCCAATAGTTATTAGCTTCTGAAGTTTTCTGTCTAACTGCTCAATGACGATGTCACGTCCCGGGAGCTTTGCATGATGGGAGAATATCCCCATATGAACTGCACAGCTCCTGGGACGTGACATCATCATTGAGCAGTTAGACAGAAAACAACAACTCAACTTCAGAAGCTAATAACTATTGGAAGGATTAAGATTTTTTAATAGAAGTAATTTACAAATCTGTTTAACTTTCCAGAGCCAGTTGATATATAAAAAAAAAGTTTCGGCCTGGAATACCCCTTTAACTGTTTCCACTGGATAACCCCTTTAAAGGAGTATTCCGCTCTAAAGATCTTATCCCCTATCCAAAGAATAGGGGATAATATATTAGATCGTGGGGGTCCTGCTGCTGGGGACCCCAGCGATCTCCAGGCTGGCAGCGCCAACGTCCGGAATACAGAAGCTTGCAGCTTCCGCATTTGTGATGCCACGCCACCCCCCCTCCATTCATGTCAATAGGAGGGGGCATGATAGCTAGTACATAGCCGTCACGACTCCTCCCATAGACATGAATGGAGGGGATGTGGTGGATGGCATCACCAGTCATCGGGCATGGAGCGGAGTTCGCCATTGGCGGGACCCCCCGCCATCTAACATCTTATCCCATATCGAAGGATAAGGTGTTTTCAGCAGAGTACCCCTTTAAGTATAATATATTGTATAAGTCAATTTAAGGTCTCGTGTATTTGGTATCGATATTACGTGTCCCAAATAAGATGATCATGCATTTTTAAAGGGGCTGTATATACCACTGTATATAAAGTAGATATGGTGGTATATGGAGGTTTTTGCAAGACAAAACATTGCAGTGTTCTACAGAGCCAGCTTTGCTTCTTGTATGTGCTGAATTTGCACCTTTATTATGGAAAGTGCCCTTTAAACAAGCAGAACCATACATGACAATTTGCATTATTCCATAATCACACAAAGCAATTGTAATTATCTCTTCTTCCAGCTGCAAGTGAACTGTGAGTCTGGGGCTGTACCGAAATAATTCCGTAAAAAAGAAATATCTGATGTGGTAACACTAATAATCGCTGCAATAAAAGTGATAATAAAGCTACATGCAGAGAAGACATTCCTAATATCTCTTCTACAGGCATAACAGTAGAGTACTTTACACTGGTCCTGGCCTAGTAAAAGTGACTCCAGCGCTGCGGGGGTTAATCACGCCTGGCTGAAAATGTTTACTGAGTGCACTCGGCTAAAGAATCGATAACATAAAGGACGCTTTCCTCTTGCGATGCATTTTTCTTCAATTAATAGATTGCCTGTGTGTTGCATATTTTGCATGACAAAGGAGCGGAATATTAAACCGCCATTCATAATGAAAATGCACTTTGCAAATTAAAAGCATCGGAACAGAAATTCTTCACCCTGTTTAGGAAATAAACAGTCCTTAACCAATTAAACTGCATTGTAATAATCCTATGATTTATGGCAAGTTGTTTAACTTTCAAAACTCGGCTAACCCATATTAAGGTCACAATCCATCATGTCTTGCTTGGAAAGGCAGCGAGTAATGGCTGCTGTATTAGCCGCTTTTGATGATAGTATGAAAGAAGTATTAGCGCTTGTCAACAAAACTGCTTACAACATAACATTAGCATGCATGGGCTGCTCTGCCTATTCATTATTCTGGCAGTTTCACACATATTGTTACAAGCTTATAAAACCCTGTGTTGGATAACTTGAAGCTCTGCGCTTACAGTTTGCACTGCTGATAGACTGCAAGCCACAAATGCCTGGACTGCCTGCCTTAAAGGGGTGCTCCCGTAGAAACCTTTTTTTTTATTATTATTTTTTTTTAAATCAACTGGTGCCAGAAAGTTAAACAGATTTGTAAATCACTTCTATTAAAAAATCTTAATCCTTCCAGCACTTTTTAGGGGCTGTATACTAAAGAGAAATTCAAAAAAGAAATGCATTTCCTCTGATGTCCTGACCACAGTGCTCTCTGCTGACCTCTGCTGTCCATAACAGGAGAAAATCCCCATAGCAAACATATGCTGCTCTGGACAGTTCCTAAAATGGACAGCAGAGGTCAACAGAGAGCACTGTGGTCATTACATCAGAGGAAAATGCATTTCTTTTTTGTATTTCTCTTTAGTATACAGCCCCTAAAAAGTACTGGAAGGATTAAGATTTATTTTATAGAAGTGATTTACAAATCTGTTTAACTTCCTGGCACCAGTTGATTTAAAAAAAAAAAAAAAAAAGTTTTCCACGGCAGTACCCCTTTAAGCACCAATGTAAACAGAGACAGACATCCTTTAGCCTGCACTTATTGATAGCGTAAAAGTGCTGAATTATTCAGAATCGGCCTCTACTGTTTGTGTCGATCAACGTTATCAATTGCCCATCAGTCTCCGTGTCAAAACAGAATGGATTGATGTGGCTAAAAATCAGACAAATAAATGGATACTATTACAGGGGTGCTGGCTTGCCAACCTGTCAAAGGGGAATCTAGGCTGTGACATTCTCCATCAAAAATGGGATATCTGTCTTAAGTGAGCAAACGATTCCCCACTGTGAGCCAAGAATGCACTTAGTGTACCGTAAGTAAATTAATCCGCCGACTGCGGCGAGCGCTGCATTATCAGCAGTGATAATAGAAGCTCAGAAGTTATGTTTGCTATGCAGACTGTTGTACCTGGACATATAAAAGATTGAAATATTTGTGTAATTTGGTAGAAAAATAAAGAACTAATGGGGCACATAGGGTAGGGATACATATATTTACTGGATGGTGTAGTAGACACTTCAATGTAGGTTCAACAGATCATAAGATCACAGTCAAAATAATACTATTAAAATATATATATATACCGTATATACTCGAGTGTAAGCTGAGTTTTTCAGCATGATTTTTCGTGCTGAAAACGCCCCCCTCGGCTTATACTCGAGTGAACTCTCCGCCTGTCAACCCCTTCATCAGTGGTCTTCAACCTGCGGACCTCCAGATGTTGCAAAACTACAACTCCTAGCATGCCCGGACAGCCATCGGCTGTCCGGGCATGCTGGGAGTTGTAGTTTTGCAACATCTGGAGGTCCGCAGGTTGAAGACCACTGCACGGGCCTTCGTCACCGTCCAGACCCCCCCCCCTTTTAGTTCACTACTCACCTTCCCTCGGTGGGAAGGAAGAGCATAGATGGCCCGGTCCAGCTCACCCTTCCTTCCCACCGAAGGGAGGTGAGTAGAAAACTAAAGGGGGGGGGGACTGGATGACGACGAAGGCCCGCGCAGTGGTCTTCAACCTGCGGACCTCCAGGTGTTTCAAATCTACAACTCCCAGCATGGCAGTCCGGGCATGCTGGGAGTTGTAGTTTTGCAACATCTGGAGGTCCGCAGGTTGAAGACCACTGAGGTGATTGACAGGCGGTGATGATGAAGGGGGAGATGATGACGGGGGGGGGGGGGGGTGATAATGACAGGGTGATGATGACAGGGGTGTTAATGAGGAGGGGTTAATGACAGGGGTCTGGATGATGACATGGGGGGGGTGATGTATTTCCCCCCCTAGGCTTATAGTCGAGTCAATAACTTTTCCTGGGTTTTTGGGGTGAAATTAGGGGCCTCGGCTTATATTCGGGTCGGTTTATACTCGAGTATATACAGTATATGTGTGTGTGTGTGTGTTTTGAATTAATACTTTGGTCCTGATCTAAACGAAAATGTAAAGTACATGTTGTGGTGGTTTCACACCTAACAATGAGTTAGATCTCAAGTAACATTCTGTATCATCCTTGTTGCTTCAATGAAGCGAGAGCAGAAAGGCAAATGTATCTGTTTTCTGCCCAGTTTTTTCTTTTATAGTACCTGCTATCTATCAGACCATTTCTAAAGCTTTCTCCTATGTCCTAGACAATCTGTCCACCAATCTTATTACTGCCCTCAGTATCCTTCCCTGTTCATTTTGAGCTATTGATTTACATTTCTTAGAGGAAAAGAAACATAAAAGCACACAATGGTGGAAAGTAATAGACAAGTGTATTATAGGAGCATTTTATGGCCATATTTCACCTACAAATCTCTTGGGTCTAAATACCCAAATTACCGTTATCATAGAGATCTATGTCACAGTTGGGCTGGCATTTGTAGACACAAAAATGAATCTGTATTACGCTCTGAGATCAGCCTTAGGTAAGTTTCACGAAAACAGTGTTTTTTTTTTTGTTGCTATTTTGTTTTTTAATTCAGCAGTTTTTATATACAGTTTCTTATCTAGAGCCAGAAGTGGATCCAGCAGAAAAGAGAAGTATAAGTCCTTCCTTTATATTTCCCATTTCTTTTCTCTAGGCTTTGGCTCATCTACTTGAGTGGCAGTTTTCCAAATAGACAGATAAACTTTAAATGCGCCAGATTCATCACCATGGCTCAGGCTGGTTGATGAATCTGGCGCATCTACAGACCGTCTGGTTTAGTTTACACCAAATATTAGTTGGCTTACTGCAGGCAAAGCTAATGCCACAAAATTCCTGCATTATTTTAACCCTTTCTACACATGCCATGCTGCTTTCTCAGCAGGCCACTCTGCTTGTCAAAGGTTTTTTTTGTGCACACAACATAATAAATGTGTCTCAACTGCTACCGTATATACTCGAGTATAAGCCGAGAATTTCAGCACGATTTTTTGTGCTGAAATGCCCCTCTCAGCTTATACTCGAGTGAACTCTCCTCCTGTCAATCCCTTCTCAGTGGTCTTCAACCTGCGGACCTCCAGATGTTGCAAAACTACAACTCCCAGCATGCCCGGACAGCCATCGGCTGTCCAGGCATGCTGGGAGTTGTAATTTTTAAACCTCTGGAGATCCGCAGGTTGAAGACCACTGCAGCCTTTGTCATCATCCAGACCCCCCCCCCCCCCCCCCCTTAGTTTTGTACTCACCTCCCCTCGGCTGGTCCGGGCCATCTATGCTGCAGGGATCGTCCAGTGGGGAGGGCCTGCCCTGGACTAGTGACGTTGCCTTGACGACGCACAGGGATGTTCATGCGCAGGGAGGCATATGTGCGTCGTCGTCAAGGAAACGTCACTAGGCCGGGGCCAGACCAGAGCGGAGAAGAGGGCCTCCCGTGAAAATGGACAGCCCGGAACGACTAACCCTCCCCACTGGACGGTCCCTGCAGCATAGATGGCCCGGACCAGCTCACCCTTCCTTCCCACTGAGGGGAGGTGAGCAGGAAACTAAAGGGGGTGTCTGGATAATGAAGAAGGCCGCAGTGGTCTTGAACCTGCGGACCTCCAGAGGTTTCAAAACTACAACTCCCAGCATGCCCGGACAGCCGAGGGCTGTCCGGGCATGCTGGGAGTTGTAGTTTTGCAACATCTGGAGGTCCGTAGGTTGTAGATCACTGATGAAGAGATTGACAGGCGGTGATGATGAAGGGGGGATGATAACAGGGGTGTGGATGATGACGGGGGTCTGGATGATGACATGGGGGGATGATGTATTTCCAACCCTAGGCTTATAGTCGAGTCACTAACTTTTCCTGGGTTTTTGGGGTGAAATTAGGGGCCTCGGCTTATATTCGGGTCGGCTTATACTTAAGTGTATATGGTAGATGTATGTACAGAGAAATTTCTGGCTCATCAGGCATAGTAGTAAATGTGTGTTTACACTACACTAAGGCTGGGTTTCCACCTTCAGATTGTTGATGCAGTTTTTGAAGCCAAAAACAGATGAAGGTGCATATTAAAAGGAGTAGTGTAGTGTTTCTTTTATTATCACCGGCCAAGGCGGAACATCACTAATCGCAGTTTGACAATCCGTGCACATGTAAGCAGAAAGAAGACCAGAGGACCGAAGAGCTATATTGGCGCAACGGGGGGGGGGGGGGCATCTAAGCGGTGAAAGGTGAGTTATTTTTGTTTTTGTTTTGCAGCCCGGGCACAATGGCACAATAAACCCCTCCCTCATCTTAAATACCCATCTGGCTTCACTCTCACGTCCTATTGATGTGAGAGTTATTGCTTACATAGAATGTAGAGTTTCAACGGCACCTTCGCTCTGGATCCAAACCAGAGCGGTCACATGGCCAATGACTCTTACGTCATGCAGACGTGAGAGTTAAACCAAATATACTGTATATAAATGTGGGAGTGGATATCGTGACACAGCGGGCGGAGGAATGATTTCTTGCAATGCAGCGGACTACCTCCATTGTGCAAATAACCAAATTTGCATATTTGCTAAATTAAGGTTTTAATTAGGTGAACAGTGTTTTACTTAGAATCACCTGCAGTATTAACCTATGTATTAAGGTTAGGGACCCAGCTATAAGATTTCCCTTAAAAAAACAAGAGTTGGAAACTTACTAAGGCTTATGTTTCCAGTGTAGGATTGCGCCGGGTTTGTGTGAAACAACACCCCTCTGTGATAAACCCCACCCACTATACAAGCATTGCACAGATGAGCAATAAAACAATTCATAAACCTGGTGGTTGTGCAAAAGATTGTTACTTTTTCACCCATGTGTGCCAGGCACAGACTATTTATGTTACCTATAAACAGGAAGGGAACCCTGTGAGAGAATAACAAATGTACAAAAAACTACTAAGCAGTCTTTCTAAAATTTTACACAGAAAAAGCCTGGAACCCATTTGTAACCAGAACACAACAATTCAGTAACTGCCATATACAGTACAGACCAAAAGTTTGGACACATCTCATTCAGAGTTTTCTTTATTTTCATGACTAAGTAAATTGTAGATTCACATTGAAGGCATCAAAACTATGAACTAACACATGTGGAATTATATACATAACAAAAAAGTGTGAAACAACTGAAAACATGTCATATTCTAGGTTCTTCAAAGTAGCCACCTTTTGCTTTGATTACTGCTTTACACACTCTTGGCATTGTCTTGATGAGCTTCAAGAGGTAGTCACCTGAAATGGTTTTCACTTCACGGGTGTTCTGGTGTGGAGGAGGAGGTGTGATGGTGTGGGGGTGCTTTGCTGGTGACACTGTTGGGGATTTATTCAAAATTGAAGGCATACTGAACCAGCATGGCTACCACTGCATCTTGCAGGGGCATGCTATTCCATCCGGTTTGCGTTTAGTTGGACCATCATTTATTTTTCAACAGGACAATGACCCCAAACACAACTCCAGACAGTGTAAGGGCTATTTGACCAAGAAGGAGAGTGATGGGGTGCTGTGCCAGATTACCTGGCCTCCACAGTCACCGGACCTGAACCCAATCGAGATGGTTTGGGGTGAGCTGGACCGCAGAGTGAAGGCAAAAAGGGCCAATAAGTGCTAAGCATCTCTGGGAACTCCTTCAAGACTGTTGGAAGACCATTTCAGGTGACTACGTCTTGAAGCTCATCAAGAGAATGCCAAGAGTGTACAAAGCAGTAATCAAAGCAAAAGATGGCTAGAACCTAGAATATGACATATTTTCACACTTTTTTGTTATGTCTATAATTCCACATGTGTTAATTCATAGTTTTAATGCCTTCAGTGTGAATCTACAATTTTCATAGTCATGAAAGTAAAGAAAACTCTGAATGAGACGGTGTTTCCAAACTTTTGGTCTGTACTGTATATATATTAGTAACTCTATGCAAAAATCTAATTATACAATTAAGTGTGCAGATAAATACTGCTACAAAAATAACAGTTTTGGTAACCTTTTTTATTGTTTGTACAATTGGTTCCCAATGAATCTTTATGTTTGCCATGAATGAGTTACTATTATTTGGCCCATTACATTACTCCATGGCACACACTGCAGCTTGCTGGATGGAAATGTTTTTGATTGATAGTCCCATTGGTAAGCGCTGATATATTATGTGTTGGCAAATCAAGAGAGGGTAAAACATACTGGAGAGATAAATGAGATGGCAGACATCCCTCCATTTCACAAATACAATTTATTTTTTGTTGTTGTAGGATATACACAAACTATATGTGTAGCTCATATAGCCTAGTGTACATGTGTCTGATAATTTATTATTAGGATTATAATGTATTTAATAAGGGATATCATTTATTATTATTATCACAGGGCTTTCTTTTGTACATTATCTACAACAGTCATTGCCCGATGCCCTACAACTTTCTAAACAATTATTGCATAAAAAAATGTGAGAACAAACCCTTAGAATGAATGCACACATGCAGTTGGTGTTTGTTGCATTTTATTACATTTATTTTAGCTAGAAACAGGAGTGAACGGATAACAAATAGACTGCTGTAGATAAAAGACTGAAATAGCAAAACAGACAGTCAATTATTTTACGCAGAAAAAGCCTTATTAATTATTAGGAAAAGTATAACACAGGGTTTTCATCTGTAAGTTCTTATTGCTTTATGTTTTCTACCTTACTCTCTACAACAGTCATTGCCTGATGCCCTAAAACAGCAATATGGCTAAGATTACCCCAAACTGTGGGTCCAAGGGGGCTGTTAAATTCCTACCATACCATTGACTATGCAAGCTCCAGGTCACCAATGCAAATCACAGAACTGACCCCAAAACCCTTATTGGCTATAATAGACAAACCATTACAGGCAAATATATACAAGAAATGTCAAAGATAAAATACTACGTAAAATACCTAACCTCGACTAATCAGTACTAAAATCACTATGGAGTAGAGTAAACATAAGGGAAGACAGAGAGAAAAGTAATAAATGTTAATAACTTAATAGACACCAAGAGTAAACCACATATAAACGTAAGTGATCACAATATATGGCATAATATGCCATAACTACTATTCAGAGCATTACGATTTTAGGCAGTATGAAAAATGTCAGAGATCTCAACAGATGGCATCATGAGCCCAAGACAATGAACTGATGATACTTGAATGTTCCAATAGATGTTGATTTGTAAATCATCCAAGTGATACAATGCCTGGCATGATACTTAGCCACATTAATACAAGGAAGGATACAATGCAATATAATAGCAGTCCCCTGATGTACCTTGGTTTTACCACAGGAAAATGCAACAAGACTTGTACACAATTTAACAATAACATATGACTGGTAATGTAGATTTTGTGTTTTTGTTCAGGTTTTGGTGCATCATTTTTTGTCAGACCATCTGTCTATTACCCAAATCTTAGAGATGAGGTTCCTGAGTGGAATCTCCCTTATAAGGGCATTTATTCCACATTAAGCAGTGTTATAGTGTCAGGGATTTGAGCGGGTGGAATTCTTTCCTGTTGTCATCTCTATATACAATACTAGTTCTGACCGCTCACGGCAGGGTTGCCTCTCATGGCAGGGCTTCCAACTGACATTTTTCATCGGGATAATGCTCGCCTGCACACATGTTTTTCCCAGAAATGTGTCTGAAAGATTTTAACACTTTTTTGGCCTTCCTGGTCACCAGATTTATTGGCAATTAAAGGGGTTATCCGGGAAAAAAATTTTTTTTTCATATATCAACTGGCTCAAAAAGTTAAACAGATTTTTAAATGACTTCTATTATAAAATCTTAATCCTTTCAGTACTATGAGCTTCTGAAGTTGAGTTGTTCTTTTCTGTCTAAGTGCTCTCTGATGACACGTGTCTCGGGAACCGCCCAGTTTAGAAGCAAATCCCCATAGCAAACCTCTTCTACTCTGTGCAGTTCCCGAGACAAGCAGAGATTTCAGCAGAGAGCACTGTTGCCAGACAGAAAACAACAACTCAACTTCAGCAGCCGATAATTATTGAAAGGATTAAGATTTTTTAATATAAAAAAACGTTTTTTTTCATGGAATACCCCTTTAAGTATTTATGGTGGACCAACTTCGGCAACATAATCTACGGGCCCAGCTGACACACCTGTGGGCAAATGTTCCACAGGATGCCAAATGGAGCCTGTATACCTCTATGACCAACTGTATCTCTTCTAGTATCTAGACAAAAGGCGGCCCAACAGGGTACTAGAGCCCCCATTCAGTTGTACAGTTTTAACCAGTAAACATATCCTTTCACTTTAATAATATAGTCACATATATAGATCATCATTATATTCACATATAATAAATTTCATTTGATTCCAACAACTTCTAGAAGTGTTATTTTTTTTATTTTTATCAGTGAGAGTATATTATCTAGTCAGTGATAAGTTGCCTATTAGTTGTTCAGTAAAATGACCATTAATATCTTCAGTATTTTTTCAGAACTCCTTAGACTCAGGGTTAATTTAAGGAACCACTTTCTTTTCAATACATTTTCGCAAAGTTTGTATAAACACCAGATAAAGCATAGCAAGTACAGTCAATTACCAAACAAGTTATATACAGAAAGTTATACAGGACTAGAGGTATCATTTGAAAAGGGACCACCGTCCAGGTCTAAGGAGCCACTTTGTTGAAAATGTTTTTTGTAATGGGGAAAAATGTTCCATAAATGACTCGGTGGTCCATACAGTGGTCCCTCAAGTTACAATATTAATTGGTTCCAGGACGACCATTGTATGTTGAAACCATTGTATGTTGAGACCAGAACTCTATGGAAACCTGGTAATTGGTTCTAAAGGCACCAAAATGTCATCCAAAATAGGAAAAAGTTAAAATTAAAGAAAAATAAGTAGATTACTAATATAGATAAAGCAAATCCTTACATATAAAAGTAAGAAAGAGCTGCTAAGAGCTGTAAATCACTGTCTATGTCAGTGTTTCACAAGCAGGGAGCCTCCAGCTCTTGCAAAACTACAACTCCCAGCATGCCCGGACAGCCAAAGGCTGTCCGGGCATGATGTGAGTTGTAGTTTTGCAACAGCTGGGGGCAGCCTGCTTGGGAAACAATGGTCTATGTAGAGGACAGTAGCTTCTTCAGGGTCCTGTACAGTAAACGCAATGTCCTAAAAAAGTAAGATGGAGCCGCCGTCACCTGATGTCCAAAGGAGCAGCTAACCCTGGTACAGGTAAAGTATACAGAACATGTAATACCTCCCTGTACTGTAGGGGGCGCTACCAGACATCAGTCAGTGCATACACTGCAGGAATACAGGGGTTTTACCAGTGAATGCCCATTCTGGTTGATCTGTTCTTCCAGCCATTGACACGTTTCGCAGATCTGGACTGTCTGTACATTGTGGCCCTCATTTACTAAGAAAATCGGGTTGTAAGTCTATGTTGCTTTCTTACCCGACTGCTTTTTTCCCCTGGTATTTATTATTATGTCGCATCCTGTTTGTCGCACGTGGGTTTTGTTGGTTTTGGTTTCCAACTCCTCTGAGCTGTCGGGAAAAAATCCACAACAATACAACAAATTCGGGTTGGAAACCTTTATAAATACGTGGGAAAGCTCAGAAATGTCGGGTTATGCCCCTTTTTCGGGTTTGGGAGAATCCACATCGGGTCCGTCGGGAAAAAATGTTGCATTGTGTCGCAGACTGGCGCACGATGTCTGCGACATGGCGCAGACAAAGATGCGACAAAAAAACCCGACAAAAGAGGTCGGGTTTAGAATAGTAAATGAGGGCCTGTATGTTGAGTCTGGTTTCGACTTACAATGGTCCAGAAAAGACCATTGTATGTTGAAACTATTGTATGTTGAGGCCATTGTAAGTTGAGGGATCACTGTATTCTTAGTTTATCTTTTCATACCATGATTCTTTATTTCCTTCCCCCTTTCATTTTCTGTAAATTTCTTGCATATACATACAAAATAAAAGGTGAGAAGGAGAAATACAGAAACATCACAGCCTGGTTATTTTATGATATCTTACATATTTTTATTTATTAGATCATATTGAAACCATAAAAGAAACCTGTTACCAATTAGGGATCCACAAATACCACTATATCCTAATGGTCAGATAAGAAAGGATGTGATCTAAGCTGTTGACACCTGAACCATGACAGACCAGACTTACAACTAAGCACAAATGAGATCGAAAATCCATGAATTTCACAGACAAGCGAACAAGGCTATCCTCAAAGTAAACAGGATTTAAGGCTTTACACACATAAAATGTCATGACTACCAAGACACGTAAAAATATCCTAGATTTATCAGCGGTGACTCTGCTAGACAGACTAACTGGTACGGTCACATGCTAAAATATTTTCAACGCGAAGAACAGAGAACATACAGGGAGAGAGGCCCAAAAATATGTTGCTACCACTACAGGGATGTGTCGGAATTACTCTTCTGCTCAGGTATCTACTTCTGGTCTTGTCAGATTCTAGATTTTCCTGCAGTTTTTTTTTCACAAGAGACAATTTCTAGGAAGTTCTGGGTTATCAGATGCTAAATTCAATTTATTTACAATTTATTCTAGAAATAGAACACATTGATTTTATCAACATAAAATATTGATATGTTGCAGATACAGTCATTTCATCTCTAATAAATATCTTTTTAAAAATATTGTGGTTTTTAGCCTATATTTGGCTGTTATAATTACGGCCACTAGATGTACCAATACAGGTAAATTTGATATTAAGTTCCTGGCTGAGTCATCTATGTACTTACAGCTTGTCATGTGGATCCCTGCAGCAGGCACTGAGAGACACAGAGTATGGAAGTGAAATCTGACACCGCTTTCTCAGGGACACTCCCCCTGCTGGGGAGAGGAATGCAGGGGAAGTGAGCAGGCTAGGGAGCACATATCTGACCAGAACTAAAGTCAACATAAATAAAAGTGACAGAAACTTGATTATTTTTTTCTTTGTGACAAGTACACTTTAAAGGAGAACTGCATCAGGATGTTTTTTTCCCTTAATTCTGTCCATTGTGTGGGTTATAAAAAAATAAAAACATCTACTTGCCTTCAGCGTTCCCCCGGTGACTCCAGCCAAGTGCTTCATACTGCAGCTCAGCTAATGGCTGGCCAAGGCGGGACATCGCTGAGGCCAGCAATTTGCTGAGTTGCAGTAAAACACACTGGGCCCGGGTGCTTCTATAGACAACAGTCACGCTGCAGGAAGACAATTGCTGCCGCGGACCAGAGCAGGACACCAGAGGCACCAATGGAGCACTAAAAGTAATTGGAGCAAAGAAATAAAATAAAAAAACAGAGTTCTCCTTTAGGCTGAATTATGTGATATTTAACTGTCTCTAGGAAGGTACTAATTCTTCTTGCATAAACCCAGTCAGTTGGGAACTGAAGGTCGTTGGACTAGGAGCACTAGCAAGGGGACCAGGGTAAGTATGGTTTATTTTTTAATCTCAGAATACCCATTTAAACAATAGGTAATCTTCTGACAATACATACCCATTCATTTTATTAATACTAATGTTATCTTCAAACATGTTTCAGTGACAGAAATACACATTAAGTAGTACAGGGGAACAGAAAAAGACCAGTGAGATTTCCTTGAAGCTTGCTTTTTATTTCCAGCAATATTTTAGTTTGTATTTTTTGTTACTTTACACAGCCTCGCGTAGGACAACCAGCAAGCAATATAATATAGGTAAGCCTTGTAAAGTCTATTAACAATGTGAAAAGAGCTCACACTATGGCCACCAACCCAGCCATCAGACAGACTAGACCTAATTTCCAAGTGGCTGACGTAGGTCACAGACAACTTGTTTTATTTTTCGCATTCAGCATAGGCATAATTCAAGAAACTAAGGCCTTGGCAAGCCACTCAGTAACCTCAATAACCCTGTTTCACATGCATACCTCTCAACCTCTTGAACCAAGTGTTGATGCCATCAATCAGTTTCTTCATCATAAGAGGAAAATCTGTTTTATTTTTCAAGTAAATACAAAATGGAGCTGTTAAAATGATTTAAACTGTAAAATTACATTGAACTTTTAAACTCTGCAGGTTTCTCAAGTACAAATCATTTTGCAAGGGGATTGTCAATTGTAGACTTTTTAAGAACAGCTTTAAATGACTACATAATATACTTCCCAGCCCTTCTCACTTTTGCTAAAATCGATAGCCATTATACATGCAGGTATATTTATTTCAATACTGATCCGGATTAGTTTCACCTAAATTAGATTAAATAAAATATTTGTAGTAATTAAAAAAATGAAACTCGGGAGCAGTCATTTATACAAGGTAGAAGTGCCTCCAAGAATGTATGGGGGTAGCAATGTACCTTTAAGCCGCGGGCTCCTGATTAGTTAACTGCCATATTATTGCCAGGCATATTAATGGAACTGAGATATGCATCATTAACTTGTACTCCACTCCATATACCAAATCCCTAAGGCTATAACTAGGAAACATGCAATATATCTAACCATGTTGCCTGAGTCACAGCCAGTGATAATATGCACACGTTATGTGAATGTATACACATATTGGCTAACACATACAGTTAAAGTGCTGTATAGTAAAATTACAGCATAAAGGTATACAAAGCGTCATTTGATTATATTATGAACTACAATTAAATTTGAAAAAACAATGAAATAATGTATAAAGAGGAATCTTATTGTTTATCTGCCATGATGCCAGCATTTGGGTCTGGGAGAAGTGGAGTGCTTATTTTTTTTTCTTAATTATAATGAATGCCTTAAATAACGAAAAAGAGAGATGGTCTCAACTGGCAGGTAGGAGATGCTCAACCCCACATGTGGTTGTGCATATATATTGGGGGAGCAGATCCTACCCTTTTAGTCTGTTGTTAAGGGTGATCCCCAGCATAAAAATGCATACGGTGGGGGATGCCTGCAACAGACTACAAGTGCCACATTAACATCCTACACCAGATAAACGGTGCGGATGTGTAACAATTAGAATAATAACATACAGGGATTAGGTGCACTACTGTGGTAGATGTAACAGTGACATATGGCTAACCCTCAACACTGATGTTAAAATTGAGACATTAGCCAGTATATCCTTATATGAAGGACATACCTGAGCCCGCACACCAACGCCAAGGTTTTTCAAGTGGCACGGGACCTAGCACTAACCTACCTGTGCCTGATAGGCAAAACCAGGGGCCAGTGGGCAATTACGTCAGCATTAGGTCCGACTCACAGCTTGCTCCCAGTTACCTCCAGTGTGGACTGGGCACACATACAATGGGAGGAGGGAGGCAGACTATAAGCCCCACCCAAGTTGGCTGAGTATGTTTGCCGGCCTCACAGGTGAACCTGAAATGCAGCCTAGAAATGGTAATAAAGGTGCAGAAAATGTGAATTTTTACATCTCCAAGTATAAGACTTAAATAGCGAAAAAGAGAGATGGTCTCAACTGGCAGGCAGGAGGTGCTCAAACCCACATGCGGTTGTGCATATATACTGGGGGAGCAGACCCTACCTTTTTTACCACTCTAGGCTGCATTCAGGTTCACCTGTGAGGCCAGCAAACATACTCAGCCAACTTGGGTGGGGCTTATAGTCTGCCTCTCTCCCTCCTCCCATTGTAAGTGTGCCCAGTCCACACTGGAGGTAACTGGGAGCAAGCTATGAGTCGGACTTAATGCTGCCGTAATTGCCCACTGGCCCCTGGTTTTGCTTATCAGGCACAGGTAGGTTAGTGCTAGGTCCCGAGCCACTTGAGAAACCTTGGCGCTGGTGTGTGGGCTCAGGTATGTCCTTCATATAAGGATATACTGGCTAATGTCTCAATTTTAACATCAGTGTTGAGGGTTAGTCAATGTCATTGTTACATCTACCACAGTAGTGCACCTAATCCCTGTATGTTATTATTATAATGAATCCCCTAAGAGGAGACACTGAATACAAGTCAAAGCGCTCATGTACATCCCTACTACATCTCTCTCCATGACCCATATATTTACAGCCAAGGACTTGATGCCACCTCTTAAGATCACAAAAACCTTTCCCAGAGCTAGTGGCGCCTTGGTATGCTTCTTTGCATGGAGCTTTAGGCAAATAATACATAAAAATTAATGAGAGATCAATGGATGTCTCAGTGAATTTTCCAAAAATGGCTGAATTCTTTTGTTACTGAGAAAAAGTGATAGCTGAGTCCGTAGTGAACTACATGGCACTACATGTGGGTCATACATAACACAGACTACTCGGTCCATTATATTCGTTCAATTGTCATTGATCTGACCTCATCATTTAACAATGCTGGAATTACATCTGAATAAAATGTGAATAAGAGTAACATCGGCATTGAGTTTGTACGTTTTTATAGGCATTCCAGTTTCCTTCCAATCTCCAAAACATACTGGCTTTCTATAAAACTTGTCCTTTTATAGGTGTGTCTGAAATTTAGATTGTGATTATAGTCCCTGTACAGTGCTACAAAATAGTTTGGTGCTATATAAGCAACAGCAATTGAAAACAATTTGCATAGTATGAATTGTAACCTTGACAAAAAAGTAAAAGCTGGAAAAAGTCAAAATTGTAACAGTATTAAATGGGCACTGTCAGATCCAAAAACGTTTTCTATGTTGTAACTGAAGAAAAATTAAGAACTTTTGTAATAGGGTTGTTTACATATATATTTTTTTATATTCAATAAAGAAAATGTCTCCTTAAAATCCCACCACTTGGGGTCCCCATACCTACTGGGACACTAACCAGTCCTTCAGCAGCATCAGGTTTGTCCATGAGTCATGGACAAGAGATAACTCATGGTCAAGGCTGCACGAGCAGACACACCAATCACCTCCCACCACCACCACAAGAGAGGGATATGACCCCCTTCCCCTTAGAGGAATTCTAACACTGTGAGCTAATGAAAAGAGGGATTTTTGTAATAATTATAGGTGATGGAGCATACATTTGGTGTACATGGTAAGGATAAGGTACTGAGTAACATATTAATTTTCTATTTTTGTGGGATCTGACATGTGTGCTTTAAATAATGAGTAAGTATGCATGAATCTTAGGGTATGCTCACACAAGTAAACAAAAAAGCAGTATTTATTACATGGAAACATGCCAATTTTCTGTAAAATGTTACTTCATTATGGCCAAAAATGTAATTATGTAACTGAGGCTCTTGGTGCACTCATTCTCCAGGTACGTGCACCCTGTCCTCTGGCCTGCATCTTCTAGTTTAACGTCCTCTTTATTACTATACATCTTTCTTCTTTTTAAGATCTTGCTTGTGAGCAGAGACATCTCATATACTGTCAGCTGACACTGTCAACTACACATGCGCCGCTTCCAGTTTACACCCGGAAGCGGCAGCACTTCTTCACAGCCTTGGCCATCTTTGTTTATGTAAGCAATGCAACTGACAATGTGAGCTGACCGTAAGTGAGATCTCTTTGCTTGCGAAAGGAGAAGAGATTTGTGACCATAAAGGAGGAACAGAGGCACAGACTGAAAAACTGTGGAGACCATTTTAAATAGTGTCAACCTCACTATAAGCCTGAGTCAATTTGAGCCTATACATTAATTTAGAATGTATAGATTACCCATGCAAACACAGGGGGGCGTGCATATTACTGCAGATGTCCCCTTGGTTAGATTTTAACCAAGCCCCCCATGAGTGCAAATTAACAGTGCTAACCACTGAGCCAGTACACTATGTCAGAAGTCCCTTCATAAACATTATGAGATATTACCCCCATACAATAATTGTGTTTTTGTTCAAAAGTAAATCAAATAAGTTGCCTAAGACATAAAAATAAATAGACAGGCAGACATTACAGCCACTCACCTATTAAAGGGGTATTCCGAGCAAAAACATTTTATCCCCTATCCAAAGGATAGGGAATAAGATGTCTGGTCGCTGAGACCCCGCATCTCCCTGCGTTCTATGCGGGTGCTGAATCTCCAGTTTCGGAAACCTCCGGGTTTCCGGGACTGGGGACGTGACGTCATGCCACGCCACCTCCATTCATGTCTATGGGAGGGGGCGTGACATGAAACACAATGGGAAATAGCATTACCATGACCTACATGGAGGCCCATTATGGACATCTTGTCACTTTGCAATAAAGCTTTGTAACAGTGGATCATGGTGTATTATTCACAATAGACTGTAACCTTATTATTCACAATGAGCAACCTTCTAAATTATGTAGCAACAAACAAAAAAAAAACAAATATTTACTATGCAACACAGCCAGCACTATTTAGTGTGATAGATTAACAAAAATTACTTAATTTTGATTGCAAACTTCATTTGTCTCTTTTTTTTTCTAGTAGTAGGCAGCTAAAACACAAACAAACAGACACATAGATACATTAGCAGCGCAAATAATTTGCAAACGCAGGTTGAGATATGCAGTGCAAGCTAAACAGGAGAACATTTGCAATTTAAAGTATAATTCATGATAATGAAAATGTAAAGCAGTAGTTCTGTTTTATTCATTATGGCAGGTTAGGAGTCCCTGTGAAGATACCGGGAAGCAAAGAGTAGATTAATAATTCAATTTAGCTCTGAAATGTGCACGTCGGGCGCCATGAGCTTTTATTCTGTTACCAGCTGCTGACCCTAATATGGATTAACCAATTAGACATCTCTATTTAATTGCTGGATGACCCATCTAAAACTCCCAATGAATGTTTATTATAAACAAGATCACTTGTCTTCAAGAATCCAGGTTCTGCCCCTACTGGAGATGAATGGTTTGATAGCGGCACGCAAAGACTCTTGGAGAAAGCTGGATCATTACAGTCCTTGTTCAGTTACAAGCCCAACTTTTTTTTCCTCCAGTCCCCTTTGGCAGAGTACCAGCTCTCTTCGATAACCCCACATAAAGCAAATACCATTTGTCTGAAGTTACATTTGCTTCTTGTTATCACAACTTACGCCACTTAATTCGTTATTCAACGAATTCACTTTCTTGCTTATTAGATGCAAGGTAGCTGCTCTCCCCTGAAGGCCGTGTATGCAAAAGACTGCTTGTAATCCTGTCACTTCAAACCTCTCTAGGCTCTTACACTGCTCCAGGAATGTGAAATAAAGAAGCAAACAATTTAGATTTATTCATGACAATATTAAATCTACAGATGAAAAAGAAATGAGAGCCACGTAGTTGCTTTCCCAAAAAAAAAAGTTTAAAAATAGTTGAGATAAATGAGCTGCTTAATAGATAAAGATTAAAAAACATATATCGCCTCCAACCAAATAAAAACCAGCTCAAATAAAAATTAATGTCATAAAAATGCTTTTGTTTCGACCTTGTCTTTATTGGACTAGTTAGACCGAATTTGCAAGGGAGTAATATTTCAATGTCAAGTCTAAATCAGTACAGTAATGCTAATGCATCATAATAAGTATCTCCAATTATCTTTACTATAGGTATAGTTACTGGGTATCCAACTATACAGTTTGGTTTTGGCAATGCTTCATTTCAATAGGACAATTAACACATTAAGATAAAGAAGTTAGGATAGTCTGACACATCTGTTCCAATCTGTATAACTAAAGCCCCATTGACATCACATCTTTGAGGTACGTCACTATAAACCACAATGGACCTGCGGTGTAATCATTGACTTAAATGGTCACTGTCAGAATTAAAAACTTTTTATATGTTGTACAATTTGGCAAAACATTATTCTTACGAATATACTTTACTTAAATAAAACAATTGTATCTTCTTTTTATAGAAATCAAGGCTAATTAAAAATAAAAACACTAGGGGTCCCTATACCATCCAAGATTGTTCTGTCCGGCTGCAGCATCATCTTTGTCTCAGCTGAAGCACAGGCATAGACGTGAGGTCCGAAATAGCACTCGTCTGTGTTCACTCC
Source organism: Hyla sarda (assembly GCF_029499605.1). Taxonomy (NCBI): domain Eukaryota; kingdom Metazoa; phylum Chordata; class Amphibia; order Anura; family Hylidae; genus Hyla; species Hyla sarda. The sequence continues at coordinate 513,832,115 of NC_079189.1, read as the reverse complement.
GGTCCTGTCTGAAAACCCACCACCAGTGCACAGGCTTGCAGGATTTATGAAAAAATTATGCAACTTTTCGATTGTTTTCACCCCATTTGGATTAATAAATGCTTCCATTAATTTACACTTCAATTTTTTATGAACTTATTTTAGTGGCCATGTGAACTTAAAGTAAACTCTTATATTATTCATCACAGACTTATAATATGTGTAACCTGGCAGTGATCTTACAGTGACTTGGCAATTGCCTTAGCATATTAGTATGAATATGCCAGAGATACCCAAGACCCTTGAAATATTATTTCATTAATGCCCAGGAATGCGTTTCAGTCTTCAAAGCCCATGTACATTCCCAGCCACCTTCTCTGCTTTATGGTCCAGTTCTGATGTGCCAATTGTGGGTGCCTTCAGGATTTGACAGATGGGTTAATCTTCACTTCCCAAATATATCAATAATTCTTGGACAACAAGTATAATATAATCTTGCAACATTGACCCCTTAAAGGGGTATTCCGGGCAAAATAATTTCATTCCCTATCCAAAGGATAGGGGATAAGATGTCTGATCGCGGGGGGCCTGGTGTGACGTCACGTCCCCAGTCCCGGAAACCCGGAGGTTTCTGAAACTGGAGATTCAGCACCCGCATAGAATGGATAGGGGATAAAATGTTTTTACCCGGAATACCCCTTTAAGGACTGAGCGGTTTTCCATTTTTGTACTTTTGTTTTTTCCTCCTCACCTTTTAAAAATCATAACCCTTTCAATTTTGCACCTACAGACCCATATCATGGCTCATTTCTTGTACCACCAATTGTACTTTGTAATGACAGCAGTCATTTTACAAAAAAATCTACGGTTGAATCATAAAAAAATATTTGTAGGTAAAAAAAAAAAAAAAGCCATTTTGTAACTTTTGGGGGCTTCCGTTTCTACGTAGTGCATTTTTCGGTAAAAATGAAACCTTATCTTTATTCTGTAGATCCATACGATTAAAATGATACCCTACTTTAGCTATAGAATTGATTTGGTTTTACTTCTGGCAAAAATCATAACTACATGCACGAAAATAATATGTTTAAAAAATGTCCTTTTCTGACCCCTATAACTTTTTTATTTTTCCGCATACAGGGATGTATAAGGGCTAATTTTTGGTGCTGTGATTTGAAATTTTTATCGGTAACATTTTTGTTTTGATGGGACTTTTTGATCGCCTTTTATTCATTTTTTATGGAATAAAAAGTGACCAAAAATACGCTATTTTGGATTTTTTTTCCGTGTATGCTATTGACCGTGTGGTTTAATTAACAATATATTTTTATAGTTCGGACATTTACGCACATATTTATTTATATATTTTTTTAAATTTAAATCAGAAAAGGGGGGTGATTCAAACTTTTATTAGGGAAGGGGTTAAATCACATTTATTAACTCTTCTTTACACTTTTATAGCCCCCATAGGGGCTATAAAATGCAATACCTTGATTACACACACTGATCAATGCTATGCCATAGAATATCATTGATCAGTGTTATCGGCGCTCAATTGCTCCAGCCTGGCTATCAGGCATGGAGCAATCAATTGCTGATCGGACGCTGAGGAGGAATGTAGAGACCCTCCTTGTGTGTCGGGACACCGTGGTTTTACCAGTTACTGCTCACCACCAGGCGCGGTTTTACCAGGCACTGCTCATCACCTATCCAGTACCGTCCGTCCCTACAGTGAAGTATGGGGGCGGCATGCCGGCACCCACATTTTGCAGAATGTCCGCTCAGAGATTTTCTTTGTGGACATTTTGACATGTGAACATAGCCTTACATTGGCTATGCACAGCTCCTCCACCTTTCATTAAGCGACATATTCCCTGCCATTGTCACAGGAGGCAACAGTTTCAGGCACACCCCTTAGGGATTGCATCCCTGCAGGTCCCTCTTTCAGGCCCCCCTAAATCCCTGCCAGGCACTACCTATATAAGGACACTCTTTCCTTCCTGTAGTACCTGAGGTACAGTGTAGTTATCTACATGCAAAGGTGTCTGTTTTGTTCCTGACCTGTTCCCATGTTTCACCATAGCCTGCCTTTAAAGGAGAACTATGGGATTTAACATTTTATCCCCTATCATAAGGATAGGGGATAAGTTTCAGATCGCGGGGGGTCCGACCGCTGGGGCCCCCCACGATCTCCCGTATGGGGCCGCGGCTCTCTGCATAGAGAGCACGTGTCGACCACTGCACGAGGCGGGGGCTGACACGCGCCCTCCATTTACTGCTATGGGAGAGCCGAAGCGCTGTCTTCGGCAATTTCCGGCTCTCCCATAGCAGTGTATGGAGGGGGCGTGTCGGCCGCTGCTTCGTGCGGTGGTCAACACGCCCTCTCTAACCAGAGAGCCGGGGCTCCGTACGGGAGATTGCGGGGGCCCCAGCGGTCGGACCCCCCGTGATCTGAAACTTACCCCCTATCCTTAGGATAGGGGATACATTTTTCAATCCCGTTGTTCTTCTTTAAGACTCTGCTTCTGCCTGATCCCTCTGCATCTGTTGGCTTCTCCTGTGTATGGCCCGTATTGGAAAAGGAGTGATTTTCCCACAACAACCAATCACAGCTCAGCTTTCACTTTACCAGAGCTTGTTAGCTGAGCTATGATTGGTTGTTGTGGGAAAATCACTCTATAATTCCTCTCACACCGTTTGATAAATCTGGGCTTTAGACTCCACTCCTAAATTGGCCTTAAGCCAAACCGATAATTGGCACAGCAAGTCCACACCCATTGGGGCATTACACTAAGTACTGAGTAAAGAGTCTTAGCACTTACATTATGGGGAATGCAGAATAATGAGGGGGGGGGGAGTGTACTTTTTTTTCTATTTTAGCACAAGGTCACAACAAAATGCATAAACAGTGAAAGGTTCTGAAGACTTTCCAAATGTATTGTACATCAGGTACTATTCGTAAAACATAGAAACAATGCTTCTAGTATGCCAATTCCTTGTATGCCTCACTATAAAGGTAGAAGGATACAGAGGTATAGAAAGGTCCCTTTATGTTTGCCCTATCATAGTTCTCAAGGCTGTAATGCAGTTATAGGGCACTATTTTTATGATAGAAAATGTAATCATGCTCCAGTTTATTAACAGTTCATCTCTAGCAGTGGTAGAAATGCTACATTGCAATGCTAAAAGTCAGCCTCAGATATCTCCTTGATCATAAACAGAATGGATGCCTTAACAACAAATGTCCAGAGTTAGTGAAGATGTAATTGGGTCACCTTTTCAGGGGAACCTTTGTTCTATAAGCTCCTCTGGGCTCAGAGAACATCAAGGGCTAATTATAAATACAGTCCTCCATATGGTTACTCATAGCACTATGTTCCCATTACCATAAATTGCTATGTATGACAATATCATGAATGATAAATCATATTTCATCCCCTTCTAGCTTGTTAGATTTGACAATTGATTCTGTGTAACCATGAACATCACCTTAGAATATTCTCAGGGGACACAAGATTTTTTCCATACATTTTAAATAAACACACAAAATTATTCAGAATTAAGTACATCCATGCAAAATAGATATATGTAAGTTATCTTCCATGTGAGGTGTCATTTACACAATTTTTATTTCCATATTTATTTTTATCTATTAAACCAATTCTGTTCACAACATGTCACTGGTTTAGGTCACAAAAGACAAACTATAACAGTAAAAAGCATTGTCTCTCTTTGATAAACCCTACAAGGGTCTATGGATTTCCAAGAGGGTTGTTGCATGCTTAGGACTCCCCTCTATACGAGTGGAAGAGACATGAATATAAGCTTGGACACATCAGTTCCTAGTTTTCTTTGTACTATGCAATGCCGCTATTACGTTTGTTTATTTGTTATATACGTACAGTTAGTTATGCAGTTGATTTAGGGTGTGTTCATAAGTGCATATTTTTGCTGCAGATTTTGCTGCCCGTTGACTTCAATGGGTAGCAAAATCTGCTACAGCAGATCTGCAGCAGAAAATACGCATGTGTGAACGCACCTTTAATGTCATGATAGGTTAAACAATATTTCAGCATCTTACAGAAATAACTTAATGCAAATCTGTATGTTACATGGTATTTTCTGTAATGGAGGCATGCTGCTGCTGTATGTTCAATGTCTTCTTCCGCCCGCTTCTTCATCTGATAACCCCACACTTCCGTAAAACTTTATATACTAAAACCTGGCCATAATTTTTCCTAAAAGATGTTGGTTAAGTTTTGTCACTTATTTAGCTATATTTGTCCCATTGCTGCCCTCTCCTTCTCTGGTCCAATGTTTATTCATCCCTATATGATTACCCAGCCTCATAACAGTGTGTCAAAATAATAAGTCCTCATCCGTTTTCTGACCAGTTCTTGCATTTCTTCATCCACTTTGCTTCAGTCCAGCACTAATTCGGATTTATCCTCTTTCCATCCAAACACTCATTCTGAACTTTGAATTCTCCGGTCCAAATTAAATCACATCTCCTCTGCCCATTGACTTTAATGTTTTCTTCCGCTGTCCTGTTCACACTACGGAAATTCTGCTAGCGGAATTCCGACGATGAATTCCGTTCCGCTTCAAGAATGAGCATGTTCATTCTTCAAGCGGAATCCGGTAGCAGAAATCAATAGAAGTGAATGGTAAAAAAAAAATTTGCCAGACATCGTTTTCGCGCGCAATTTGCGCAGAATTCACACGCAATTCACACTGAAAAACCCTTAACTTCTTTCTCCCCCATTTCTGTGTGCAATTCTGCGCAAATTCCGCGCAAATTTTGCACGAAAATTAAATTCTTTTTTCCGTCCGTAAATTTTTCAGCGTGAATTACTCTTGAATTACTCAGTGTGAACATAGCCTTAATAGAAAACACAGTGCCCTTCATAAAAAACTTGTGCATGCTAAAAAGGAAAGCAAGTTATTTGGCTACCAGGCCGACGCTTTGAGGAGCAGAATCATTAGCTGATTTTAGACTTGTTTTTAGTATTTATTCTAGTGTGTGAAAATTGTAGATGCCGCTGCCAGTAGGAAAGGAGACCCCCTGTCCTGGGATCCCTCCAACACTACAGTGTAGCATCATTTTATCACAGGATCTGAGTGAGTGGTCCATATTTGGATATGGCATCAAGCTGTTTGTGGGCATGGCAAAATAAATTGTGCACCCATGCCCATTAATGTTTGTTTAATCCCGTTTTTTTTTTTTGGTCCACTCGATAAACCAAAATATTGTTATTAATCAAACAGTAGGGAAATGCATTGGGACATATAGGACATACATTAAGGGGTACCTCTCATCAAAAAAACTTTTGATATATTATAGCTTAATGTATGCAGAATAACTTTACAATTGCATGTTATTAAAAAATATGCTTCTTTCTATTTATTTTCCACTTTGAAGAAATGACCACTAGGGGTCTCCCTACCAGTCCTGGCAGCAACATTTCAGACTCATGCTGGAGTCCTAAACGCTACGAGCTGCCAGTCTGCTTTGTTCACAAAGGAGAACACTCAGAGCTGCCAGCCTGCTTTGTTCACAGCCTGTTTGGCTGTGAACAAAGCTGGCTGGCAGCTCTGAGTGTTTAGGACTCCAGCATGAGTCAGAAATGCTTGCTGACAGGACTGATCGGGAAAAATACAATAGAAAGAAGCATATTTTTCATTAACATGCTATTGGAAAGTTATTCAACATTCATTAATCTAAAATATATCAAAAGTTTATTTGATGAGAGGTACCCTTTAATGTTTGTGTTTAATATCAGGCATAACTTGATACTGGTCTCAGGTGGTGTTTGAGGTGATTTTGGCCTTGTTTGCTCGGCTCTACACATTTTCATCTCTGCATCTACTGGCCTGGGATAGTTCTTAGTCATTATGCAAGGATTTTGTAAAGTACAACAGTTCAAGTGTAAAAGTACACTCCCTGGAACCTCAGTCGGCATACATTCACTTCTTTATTTTGCCCAAATTATTTGGGGCCAGTGGACAAATGTTTCAGGGGGCAAGCAGTGGCTTAGTGCTAACAATTCACTCTAACGTGAAGCACGATTCAGTGTCCTGCCTCTGGTAGCACAATTGTCAAATTCTGGTATTAAGGACAGTACTCAAGCTCCAGATCAATATGATCAATGTTTTCTGAGAGTCCTACAGTAGCTCTGCTTCTTTCTCAAATACTGAGAATTTACATATAGTGATGTTATCATAGCAGGAATGGTCACACTAAATTACTTTTAGAATTTTATATTATATTTTATATTATATTTTATATTTTATATTTTTTATATTTAAAATTGTAGGTATAGTGCATCATGAAGCAAACAATGACAACATTGAGGCTACTCAAAAGACATGAAATATTTACCTTGTGTCAAGATAGAGCAACACGTAGCCGATACGTGTCTGCAGATAGAACCTCTATCTCCTCCAATGCCGACAGCTTACTTTATTATTGTCCAGTGTTACATAGGTTTTCTTTTTATTAAACAGGAAATTACATTAAGTACCCTAGGCTTTTGTACCAGTTTATTATCTTTGTTTTACATAAAATACCCCGTTTTCCTAATGCGAGCAGCTAATTGACAGAATCACATTATTACCCCTTTTTATGTTACTGCTGATATCTGGGACAGATAAATTTGTTCGTCATTTTACAATTCTTGATTTTTTTTTTTTTGCAAGTGGGAGATTTTAAAAGTCACCTAGTGATTTTTACAGTGCAGCCATATGCTAGATAAAGATATTTAAGCTGTCAGGATAAACCGCTTCTGTTTTCATTTTGCATTTATTTCACTGCCAGACTCAAGGCATAAATTTTTCATCACCTGCAATGCGATGAATAAAAGATTAAAAAAAGAACTGAGAAGAGATTCTAACACATGCAGTGTATGCAGGACATTGAGCAGACACAGTATGCATAACTAGTTGTTTAATTGTCTGTGTTTTTTTGTTTGTTTTTATTTTAAACATAAAGATTATTATTTTTTAGGTTAATATAGAACCAGCCAATTTCTAGACTGATAAAGTCTCTGACCCTACACTGTTCTGGGTCAATAATCTCCTATTTTACTGATAAAAGGCTCTGCGACACTATGAAGAACTGCATTTTGTGATTTTTCATGGCAAATTGAGGTACAGTATAAGTCATCCTGAGGAAGTAAAGTAACATCTTAACAAGTAAAAATATATATTTCTTGTAAGAAGACTAAAGACTCCAAATGCAATTTAGGCTCATGAATGTGTCCCAATACAAGTGTTAGTGTAATGAACAGTGTTTACGAACAAAGATTTTACTTTTCAGTATGGGTTGAGTGTCAAGTGGGTCTAAGTTCTCCTTCATGCTCTAGAGTACAACTAATGCAATAGGGAGCCAAAAGGAGATGTCTGCAACTTTTGCCCAGGATGGCGGTGGAAGTTCCTCTTTTTAGGATATGTTAATGCTACGTAATTCAAACGTAGGATTGCCAGACTGAATCTCCCCTCTTTGAATTCCGTGAGTGGAGATTCCGCTTCAGTTGCCCAGTGTGAACGCACCCTAACAGTATCCACATCCTCAGGAAGCAACTACAGTGGCAATCTATAGCAGCCATAGGCACGGTGGTTAGCCTTTCTTTTTTCTTGTAGGCCACAGACCACTTTAAGTCTGTATCTACAGGATGCCAGAAGCATGCACAGGATGTTAGTGTCCTAGTGCAGACAATGCAATGTCATTGCATTGTACCACCTGTGCATTCTGTGAGGCGTTATTTTCATAGGGGGTAATTATAGTTGTGATACCATTATTTTTGAATAATAGTGATTGAGGACACCGTAACATAGCAGGTACTGTAACTGTGGCAAATAAAGCAGCAAATCTGCAAATACAAGTCAAGTCTGGAAGCATGTTTTATGGCAGTCTGGGCCAGATGGAAAAGTAAGCAAAAGTGAATGACTAGAATCAGAGAAGACACTGTGAGTTAATGAATGTAAGTGCTTGTGAGAATTGATATCTACCACTGTATGGTGACTGAATGGCGCTAATGCAAGTTTATGTATAGTAGTTTAAATTTAGTAATAGTATAATAATTTTGTATAATAATATTGTAATAGTAGAACAATTGACACAATATGTTGTGGCAACGGTGGTAGTCATGGTATTGTAGCAGTGTAATTGGTAATATTGGTCTTTGTATTTTTTTCACTAACAGTATAGATGAAATATTTTTTTAGGGCCAGATTATGACTGGAGCTACTGGAGCTTCAGCTCCAAGCCCCGCACTCCTTGTCAAACAAGGAGGCCCCCACTGACTACTGAGGACCCGCTGCTTTTTAAGATCCATACACAGATCTGTCTGTTCTGTGCAGCTATGTGCAGGAACTCTTCCCTCCACCATTCTATACAGTACAGTGATTAAGAACCTGCCAATGAAAAGCACAGACACATGTGATGTCTGTGTGTGTTGTAAGACCGTGGCAGACATGGTGGTCAGGGATCACTTTATTTCCCCAAGGTACCTGTCATATGTGGACACTGTGTCCTATTATTGTTTAGTTTTTTTGGTTCAAGGCAAGTTTGGTAGTGGGGCAAGTCATCCCTCTTCCTGTGCCCTTCAAGATTTTCAGGTTGGACTTACAGGGGCTAAGGATGATAACCAATTGTGCACTGGGAGGCTGTAAGGAACCTCTGATAAGAGTTGGGTCTTAAGGTGCAACCACAAAAAGTGGACCCTTACTATTTTTTGTGACTGTTTTGTCGAGTGGATGTTAGTAAGCCACCTGTGCAGAGAGGGAATATTTTGTGCGGGAGGATTTATTTTGTATTTGCTCTGTACCTGAAGTTGAAGGCTTGTTTTGTTACTGAAATATAAAAAAGGAGAAGCCCTGTTTAAACATTCTGTGTTCCTGTCTTGACTGTTATTATGCTGCTATTTGACTGGTTCTATATAGCTAATATCTCACAGTGTATATAAGTGATGTGTGTGGAAGTGTGTGTATAAATTATATCTGTGTGTTAGTGTCTGTGTGTGTGTGTATGTGATATCTGTGTGTAGCATCTCTACTACTCTACTACTCCAGTGCCCTCAAGATCCGCAGTCACTATTCTGCTACTACTTAATGTCTTATACTTCAGTCACATTCACTGTATGCTAGGAATAATCTTAAAACTTGTCCAGTATGCTGGGAATACATGGATTTTGCACACTATAAAAACAAGACCCTAAACTGCAGAATTGCATTTATTTTTCTTTCCCTCTTCCCCCAAAAACAAGATAAAAAAAAAAAACGATACCACATGTACCCCAATGTGGCTCATCCCACAAAAAAAAAAAAAAAAAAAAAAATATGGCTATAGAAAAATGTAAACCTCTGGGAATGCAGTGTTAAAACAAAACAAATTGACAAACTGCTGTGTTCTTAAAGGGGTACTCCGCTGAAAAACATTTTATCCCCTCTCCAAAGGAGAGGGGATAAGATGTCTGAACGCGGGGGTCCCACCGCTGGGTACCCCTACGATCTCTGGCGTAGCACCCCAGTCATCCGTGCATGGAGCGAACTCCACTTCGTGCCTGATGACTACAGCCACCATGCCCCCTCCATTCATGTCTATGGGAGGAGGTGTGACAGTAACATAGTAGCCGTCACCCCTCCCTCCCATAGAAAAGAATGGAGGAGGCATGGCATGACATCACAAACACAGTAGCTCCAAGCTTCCGTATTCCGGATGGCGCCACTGCTGGCCGAGATCACGGGGGTCCTTTGGATAGGGGATAAGATGTTTTTGGTGGAGTACCCCTTTAAGTCCCCCAAAAAAGCTGCGTTCACAAGTTTTATTATATGGTGGTGGGTTAATAGCAAATGGAATGAATGCATTGCTGTCATTTAAGTAAACTTTTGACAAGTCGCACAGACTTGTCAAAGGTTTAGATCAGTTGGAGTCTACATATATATATGTATATAAATTTAAAGTCATTAAACCCCCTCTGATCATTTATATATAGCTTTACTCCATGGCTTGCATCTCGATCCAGGGATTAAGCCAAATTCAAGCTTTGCCCTGGGTGCAGGAAAACCTAGGTACATGAAAACCTCCTCCCCTTCAGTCATTTTTCTTTTTTATATAAGAACATAAATGATCACCCAAAGGACAATGTTGGAATGTAAATCCAAATTGCTTGTCTGTATGCTCATACTTGTGTACTCACTACCACAGATCAACGTATGTCTTTATCAAGCTCATGCCTTCATCCATGCACTCCATGGATGAGATTGTGATGTCGGTGCAGGCAGCTATACATCGCCTGAGCTTGTTGTTAAAGGGACTCATCAGTATTACTAATAAGTCTCAATCTAACAAATGTTTTATACATGAATGATTCCTTTACATAACAAGGGCTGTAGCTATTATAAAGAAGTCATTAATTATATCTTATACAGTTTTTCAAATTCATGGTTTTTATTAGTTTTCAAGTCCCAAGACATATTGCAACAACATCATGGTAATAAATATAAGAGCACCATAAATAGACAACTAACAGTAACTGAGATGTACAACAAGAAGTGAGTGGGTATGGCAAAAAGAGAAATAGCCGGCTGACAAGAAGTCTACCAATACAATTCTAGTCAGATGGCAGAACCGCCGATCAGTTCACTGGGTGATTACATTGTTACCTAATAGCAAAGTATAGCATATATTTGTGAGACTGGACAACGAAAGGCTAATAAGTAAAAATGGCAATTGTACAAATAAGAGTGTACAAATAAAGAGTAAGGGGGAAAAAGGAAGGAGGGATTAGCATAAAAATAAGAATAATGGTCAAGGAGGACACTAGAACAAGAAGGATGACAAAGCTGGAACTGTGGAACATGCCCAGAGTGAGCAAAGGCACCCTTATCCACTTGTTAGAAGGCGAAGGGGTTTCAACTATGCAGGGTCAAAAATGTTATAAAAATGTAATCGCTTCACCCATTTGGCCCAGGCATGTTTATTTGCAGATGACTGCATAGGATTTATACCTAGCTTCTTAAAGTCAGCTCACAAGGTAAGGTGAGCTAAGTGATCTGTTCTCACTGGTGTGGGGTTGTGTGGTGGCCATTGTTGCTGTGGCACCATGTCTGTAGGGTGGTATGGCCCTGAGCCAGGTCTGGCAGAAGGGGAAATGTTGGACCACTGTGTTATTCCTCCTATGGGAACAGGTGTTGCAGTATGGGTGGTCACCACCCAGTGCCCTGCCATTTAAGCTAGGGACCCACTTAATTAGGTGGTCGTGAAGTGGCAAGAAGGCTTATACAGTTTCAACTAAGTGTATTCTAACTACCATATATACTCGAGTATAAGCCGACCCGAATATAAGCCGAGGCCCCTAATTTCACCCCAAAAACCCAGCAAAAGTTATTGACTCAACTATAAGCCTAGGGCGGGAAAAACATCATCCCCCCCATGTCATCATCCCCCCCTGTCATCATCCAGACCCCCGTCATCATCACCCTCGTCATCATCACCCCCGTCAGCCGATGGCTGTCCGGGCATGCCGGGAGTTGTAGTTTTGAAACATCTGGAGGTCCGCAGGTTGAAGACCACTGCGGCCTTCGTCATCAGCCAGACCCCCCTTTAGTTTTCTACTCCCCTCAGTGGCAAGGAAGGGTGAGCTGATCCGGGCCATCTATGCTGCAGGGACCGTCCGGTGGGGAGGGTTAGTGGTTCCAGGCTGTCCATTTTCACCGGTAGGCCCTCTTCTTCACTCCGTACCCGGACCCGGACCAGTGACGTTACCTTGACGACGATGCACAGGGACGTCCCTGCGCATGAACATCCCTGTGCGTCATTATCAAGGCAATGTCACTAGTCCGGGGCCGGGCCTGGAGTGGAGAAGAGGGCCCTCCCGCTGAAGATGGAAAGCCCGGAACGACTAACCCTCCCCACCGGACAGTCCCTGCAGCATAGATGGCCCGGACCAGCTCACCCTTCCTTCCCACCGAGGGGAGGTGAGTAGAAAACGAAAGGGGGGTCTGGATGATGACGAAGGCCGCAGTGGTCTTCAACCTGCGGATCTCCAGATGTTTCAAAACTACAACTCCCAGCATGCCCGGACAGCCGATGGCTTTCCGGGCATGCTGGGAGTTGTAGTTTTGCAACATCTGGACGTCCGCAGGTTGAAGACTACTGAAAGGGATTGACAGGCGGAGAGTACACTCGAGTATGAGCCGAGGGGGGAGTTTTCAGAACGTAAAATAATGCTGAAAAACTCGGCTTATACTCGAGTATATACGGTATCTGATGTTAGTAATTGAAATTGTGCTAAAAAGGTATAATATGGTGAAAGCAATGTCTTTCAGCATATGCCACTAAAGGATTTTTTTAAGCACTTCTTACTGGCAGACAATGCACAAGTGGTAACTAATGCACTTACCTACTGGGTTTTGCATTGGATGCAACTACCACAATAGCATGGTGCATACACCCTCCAGTATTCTCTCGAGGAAAACTTGTGCATGGCCTATGGTCCTAAAAAAAACATGAGAAAAAAACAGTACAACTTCCAAAATATCCACACTGGTGCAGGGGCAGTTGAAATATCTGCTTCCTATGTGATTGAATTCATCATAATGGATTGTGCTAGAAAACCAATTCATCAATCCATACTACATCAATAACAATTATGTATCAATATTAAATGACCATACCTCCTGAAAATGTATAATACAAATTCTGACACATTCAACAGGGAACAGGTTAAGATTCTCCTTGAAGTTTAAAGCACATAAAATAAGTTTATAAAAAAAAAAATGAAACTTAATTTAATTCCTAATTAAAGCTCAATTTGTGTTTAAAGCCGAAGGATGCGCACAATCCCGTGAGACCAATGAGCTCACACTTAAGGCATTACTTAATTTCACTCCTATGAGTCCTCATTTTTAACAGCATTTCACATTTCCATCCTTTCAGATTAACCCCTGAGAGGTCCATGGATAAGCATTCTTGTTATCTCCTACATGCAGACGCTATCAGTGTAGCATTAATGGGATGGTATGGGATGCAACTAGTGTCTTCTCCCTGTGTCCTTAGATTTCTCAGCCCTGCACTAGTGTTAATTGACTGCGTTCAAGAAGGTAGTTGGCTCAAAATGCTTGGAAATTATTCAACACTTAGAATTAATCGAAGATAAATTTTATGCCCATTAACTCCGGATATTAACTTTTCATTAACTCTTTTAATTGAAACAGTACCAAATGTTGTCTTTAACATTTGATATAGTGGTTAAAACTGACAACAAACTAACAATGATCCCACACAGGACATAAAAAGCAGAGGGTTCTATATAAAAATGAGTCCATAAAAATAGTTTAAAATACAGACAATCATTTAAAAGTATGCAGCTTTATTTCAAGTAAGCAGAAGGTACACAAAGTCACACCTGCATAGACCACCTGTTCACAGCTTGATACATTTCGGGTGCATGTCCTATGTGGGATCACTCCCAGATGATGGTGTGACGCGCTGAAATGCGCATTGGGGAGTTGCTATCCTGGTCTCTGCACTCAATACTTGGTCTATTGGTCTGTATGGTTTGCATTAGTTTTTCTTTTTACACTTAGTACTTTCTTGCCTTGTCTTTATCAATAGATTTGTGCAATTTTTTTTGTGGGATTTGTGAAATATACAGGTCTCCCATGATTGTTAACCTATAATTGTCATGTGTAATACATGTGTGCGCTGCAATAACCTGACCTATTATTGTGTAAGTCACTTTCATTACCCTTGTGCAGATCCTGTGATTTCGTCTTTTGTTGATGTCTGATTTTTTCCTTGCAATACAATTTTTTTTATCTTAAATGAGCAATGTCAGATTCTAAAAAAAAAATTTTGTTGTACATCTTGGCAAAACATTAACCTTTCCAATATACTTCATAAGAAAATGTTATTTCATTTTTATAGAAATCATGGCTTATAAAATCATGGCTTTGTCCAAGCTGAAGCACAGGCATGGACAAAGTCCAGTAAGTGAGGGTGGGCTAGCACTCTTCTGTGCTCTCTCCAGGTTGATAGGACAGAAGAGAGTACAGAGGAGTCCTATCAGACAGGAGAGAGCACAGAGGAGTACTATCAGACAGGAGAGAGCACAGAGGATTACTATCAAACAGGAGAGAGAACAGATGAGTCCTATCAGACAGGAGACAACACAGAGGATTAATATCAGACAGGAGAGAGCACAGAGGAGTACTATCAGACAGGAGAGAGCACAGAGGAGTACTATCATACAGGAGAGAGCACAGAGGAGTACTATCAGACAGGAGAGAGCACAGAGGAGTACTATCAGACAGGAGAGAGCACAGATGAGTACTATCAGACACTAGAAAGCACACAGGAGTACTATCAGACAGGAGAGAGCACAGAGGAGTAATATCAGCGAGGAGAGAGCACAGAGGAGTACTATCAGACAGGAGAGACCACAGAGGAGTCTTATCATACAGGAGAGAGCACAGAGGAGTCCTATCAGACAGGAGAGAGCACAGAGGAGTCCTATCAGACACTAGAGAGCACAGAGGAGTGCTATCAGAAAGGAGAGAGCATAGAGTAGTGCTATCAGACAGGAGAGAGCGCAGAGGAGTGCTATCAGACAGGAGAGAGCACAGAGGATTACTATCAGACAGGAGAGAGCACAGAGGAGTCCTATCAGACAGGAGAGAGCACAGATGAGTACTATCAGACACTAGAAAGCACAGAGGAGTACAATCATACAGGAGAGAGCACAGAGGAGTAATATCAGCGAGGAGAGAGCACAGAGGAGTACTATCAGACAGGAGAGAGCACAGAGGAGTCCTATCAGACAGGAGAGACCACAGAGGAGTCTTATTAGACAGGAAAGAGCACGGAGGAGTCCTATCAGACAAGTGAGAGCACAGAGCAGTACTATCAGACAGTAGAGAGCACAGAGGAGTACTGTCAGACAGGAGATAGCACATAGGAATGCTTTCAGACAGAGGAGAGCACAGTGGAGTGCTATCAGACACTAGAGAGCACAGAGGGGTCCTATCAGACAGGAGAGAGCACAGGGGAGTCCTATTAGACAGGAGAGAGCACAGAGGAGTACTATCAGAAAGGGGAGAGTACAGAGGAGTACTAGCAGACAGGAGAGAGCACAGAGGAGTACTATCAGACAGGAGAGAGCACAGAGGAGAGCTATCAGACAGGTGAGAGCACAGAGGAGTGCCATCAGACAGGAGAGAGCACAGAGGAGTGCCATCAGACAGGAGAGAGCACAGAGAAATGCCATCAGACAGGAGAGAGCACAGAGGAGTACTATCAGACAGGAGAGAGCACAGAGGAGTACTATTAGACAGGAGAGAGCACAGAGGAGTACTATCAGACCGAAGAGAGCACAGAGGAGTGCTATAAGACAGGAGAGGGCACAGAGGAGTCCTAACAGACAGGAGAGAGTGCAGAGGAGTCCTATCAGACAGGAGAGAGCGCACAGGAGTCCTATCAGACAGGATAGAGCACAAATGAGGGCTGCCTACCCTCACTTACTGGACTTTGTCCATGCCTGTGCTTCAGCTTGGACAAAGCCATGATTTTATAAGCCATGATTTATATAAAAAGGAAATGACATGTTCTTATGAAGTATATTAGAAAGGTTAATGTTTTGCCAAGATGTACAACATATAAAAAGTTTTCGCATTTAACAGTGCCCATTTAATGTTCATGTAATTTTTATCTTGTGTTCAATAAAGTATTTATGTACTTTAGTAAGTTACTAAATTTTACTTCATGTTGTTATATTCATAGTTTGGGCGGTCACCAGTATTTGCCATATTACTGATCAAGGGGTCACTTTTCTTAATGGTACTGTACACTTTACCCCATGTGTAGCTTGTATAATCTTTTGCTTTATTCCAAGTTAGTAAATGGTACACAAAATCACCCTTGCACTGACCACCCGTTCACACCTTGAAGCGTTTTAGGCGCATGTGCCCAAAACGCTTCAAGATGTGAAAGGGTGGTCTGTGCAGGTGTGATTTTGTGTACCATTTACTAACTTGGAATAAAGTTGCATACCATTCAAGTGCTGGATTGTCCGTATTTTTTACAAGTATCCATAGAATCTGTGCACTGAGTTGAAAGGAGGTAAGTTGGTTTTACTCTGCTTAGGTAATGGACAACAAAGACTTTCATAAGTTAAAATTTTTTTACTACTACAGGTCCCAGAATAGCGCTACTTAAACCCACAATTAAATGCAGCTCAGACTCAGCCCTTTAATATTCAGTAGTCATTTGTGATTCGTACAGTGGTGCACATTAGAAAACAAGAATGCATCTTCCATCCAAATAGTAGCTCAACCCAGCTTCCACAACTCTTAAGCTTAGAAGAAAAACACAATTTTATAACTTTGCAAACAGCCTTAGGTAAGAAACAGGTATCATTTGTTTTATCTCCCTATCAGCTATCTGCCCATGTCTGCAGCTCTGAGTATGATATAGAGCTGACAGATTCCCATTAAGAAATTATTGTGCATGCAAATCTTTATGCAAAAGAAGGAGGTATGATATAGTAATATATACATTACATCCCATACACAGAAATTTCTTAAAACAAAATATACTGATTATACATAAAATATCTATGTTACTTTATTGAATCCCATCCTTTTAGATAACACAGCAATTTAGATGCACAGCAATTCATAGTAACATGTCTGCCATTAACCCCTTAAGGATGGACCCATTTTTTACCCTACTGACCAGGCTCTTTTTAATTTTTTATTTCACTGGGTCTCTTTAAATGGTAATAACTTTAGAAGCTTTTTCTGAGCGGAGCGATTCTGAGATTGTATTTTTGTGACATATTGTACTTTATATAAGTGGTACATTTTTGTTGACACATGCAGCATTTTTTGTGAAAAACACCAAAATATGGTGAAAAACTGGAACATTTCTAGCCTTTAAAAATTTTTTTTTTTTATGGTTTACACTGTGCGGTAAAAGTGATGTTATATTTATTCTGTGGGTCAGTACGATTATGACGATACCCATTTTATATACCTTTCTATGTTCTGTTCATCATCTGACCTCCTGCTGCCATAGCAACCAATGGAGACCCACGATGGTATCGCGCCGCCGCCGTAGGTGAACAGGAGGAGCGTGCCCGATACCATTGTGGGTCTCCATTGGTTGCTATGGCAGCAGGAGGTCAGATGATGAACAGAACATAGAAAGCTATACAAAATGGGTATCGTCATAATCGTACTGAGCCAAAGAATAAATATAACATCAATTTTACCGCACAGTGTAAACTGCCCGGGGCAGTGCAGAACATCGCTAGGACGTAGGACATTTTTTTTTTTTTTTTTTATCAACTGGTGCCAGAAAGTTAAACACATTTGTAAATTACTTCTAGTTAAAAGATCTTAAAGGGGTATTCCAGGAAAAAACGTTTTTTTTATATATCAACTGGCTCCAGAAAGTTAAACAGATTTGTAAAATACTTCTATTAAAAATCTTAATCCTTTCAGTACTTATGAGCTTCTGAAGTTAAGGTTGTTCTTTTCTGTCTAAATCCTCTCTGATGACACCTGTTTCCGGAAAAGCTCAGTTTAGAAGCAAATCCCCATAGCAAACCTCTTCTAAACTGGGCGTTTCCTAAGACGGGTGTCATCAGAGAGGATTTAGACAGAAAAGAACAACCTTAACTTCAGAAGCTCATAAGTACTGAAAGGATTCAGATTTTTTTATAGAAGCAATTTACAAATCTGTTTAACTTTCTGGAGCCAGTTGATATATATAAAAAAGTATTTTCCTGGAATACCCCTTTAATCCTTCCGGTACTAATCAGCTGCTGTATACTACAGAGGAAGTTCTCTTCTTTTTGAATTTCTTTTCTGTCTGACTGCATTGCTCTCAGTTCATGTCAGGAACTGTTTAGAGCAGGATAGGTTTGCTATGGGGATTTGTTCCTGCTCCGGACAGTTCCTGACATGGACAGAGGTGTCAGCAGAGAGCACTGTGGTTAGACAGAAAATAAATTAAAAAAGAAAAGAACTTCCTGTGGAGCATACAACAGATGATAAGTACTGGAAGGATTAAGATTTTCAAATAGAAGTAATGTAGAAATCTGTTTAACTTTCTGGCACCACTGGAGTATTGCTTTGATAAAATGATGTCCTACCTTCACTTAAAAGGTCTAGCCCGAGATTAAAATTTATCCTCCAATCATAGTATTAAGGCTTCCTATGATCAAGCAAAAGAAGGCCAATTGTCCCCTACCTCTAGTAAAAGCAGTGGCAGCACTGTCTATGGAACTTCCTAACATAGCAGAGTTCAGCCCTCTGCAATATTCATTAGTAACATAGAAAATGAATGGAGTGGAGGTAAAGCATGTGTGCTGCTGCTCCATTCACAATTGGCCTCTTTTTTCGTGATCATTGAGGGTCCCAGGGGTTGGTCCACCACTGATCAGCTAGTTTACTGTAAAACCCCTTTTAGGGTAGAGTCAAACACAGCTTATATGCAGCACATGGCAGTCCTCAGTGAGGTTTGGATGCGGGCTCGCATGTCACAGTTATGTCGGTGCGCTGGCCCTGCCTCCAAACCTTTCTGCGCGCACAGGATTGCTGCAAGTGAGCATTGTGTGTTTGCTTATAGGAGAAGTGCAGCGTATTTCCCGCTATGCAGCAGATTATGGACAGCGTGAAATACACTGTGTATACATTACATGTGACAAGGGGTGAAGTCCTGGAAAAAAGTGTGGGAACTCATCTAAGATCAAGACTGGTCCTGCAGGACTCCAGCTATGGGAACGGTGTTTCTGCTGTGGAAAAAGTGTGTTCCTGCAGTACTTGAGCCCTGCAAGTGACCATACCCTAAAAGAAATTTGCTTTCACTGAAGAAAAGGACATTGGAACCCTCCATTATGCATTTATAAACCCACCATGCAGTACTACAAGAGATCAAAAAGGAAGCTGGCAAGATAAAGTCCAATAGAAGTAGAGAATAACATAACATACCACTGGCCAGAATAGCTTACACTACTTCTTCCTTTACCATTGTGACTGATTTAATGATGTTTTACTCTAATACAGCAAGCTCTTTTGGTATACAATAGCATAAACAATAATATAGACCTACCCTGTGTGTAGACTTTTTATAATCTCATTCTACATACTCCTCACTATAAACATTATCACTTGTCTTCCTTGGTATCTATACAGCGCCAAAATTCTAGAAACGTAAAAAAGTTAAACTTTTTCTTTTTATAGAGTTGTTCTTCCACAGACGAGCTGGAGCAGTAACTTTGCTGAGTAGTAAAGGGTCTCTTTCGACCCTTAAGGGTATTTGAGGATAGCATCAGCGGCTCTTTGATTAGTTTAAGTTACTTACAACTGTATTGGAAGAATGAGAATGAGTGAAACTATGAAAACGAATATAATATTATAGGAATAATAATATAATACGAATATAAGTGATAATAGGCAAAAATCAGGTGCTGAGAAGCTGCCTCTCCATATGTCATCCTGACAGCCCACTCATAACAATGAGAAATCCTCTAGTTATGCCAGAGGGTATATTTAACACTCACGGGGTTAAGGCAACTAGCAGTAGAAACAGCTCCTGGAGGATGCTGAAAAATAATTTAAAACTGGGAACCATATGAATAAAATATGATATTAAAACTAACTTCTCTCGCTATCATTTCTAAACTAGCCCTTGTTTTCTTTCCTGTAACCCTTTGCTTTATTTTAATGGCCTAAAGTGCGTGATGAAGGCATCAGTTCAGAGCAGAATAATATTTGAAGGTTACATGTATACTTGAATGCCAAAAACTCAAAAGATGTTCTTTCTTTCATAATCCACTATAATATGGTTACAAGTGCATTGAAATTCATCTTGTTAGAATGGTAGTAATATATCCCACCAGGACTTCTGTTCCTAGTAGCAATTTAAAATAATTATTGTGAGACTTGATGCTAGACATCAGGTTTGTAACAGAATTACAATGAGGGAAGTGTATTAGAGACAAAACATTGCTGCAAGAAAACTTCATAATGGTGCAATTTGAAACCAAGCCTCAATTTTACAGTAATAGATTCTCTTTATGGTGGCACAAAGGAGTAAATGCACTTAGCAAATTTAAATCTATTACTTGCCACACTTTGCGGATTGTGGTGCAAAAAAAGAAGAAAGACATAGAAAGGAAAGAAGGAAATGGCATTACCTCCGAGCATCTTCCTTACATAAGCAGTTCCTTCAGTAAAGAACACCTCATTATAGTGTAGAAATGCACTGCCCATTACCGCAGGAGATGCTACAGGTGAAACAAATATGTACGCGTAGATTACACATTCTAATTAGAGACCGCTGCACAGCCACATATTCTTTACCCACAAGGAAAGTTGGCGATAACCAAAATAGCTATTTTTTTTTTCTCTCAACAATCTATGGATGTCAAAAGGCATTTATAGGTATTAACAGTGTTAATAACCACAGGATGTCGTACACCTGAATGTGCATTTTTTACACATTTTATCTTAACATTTAGGATTCACATTTTTGGCATAGTTTAAACTGCAATTTTACATAGTTTTGCAATGTGCTAATTGGAATTTGATGCGGTTCAAACTGCACCAAAACTGCAAAGTGTGAATGCACTCTAAAATGACCAACATGTAAAGTCCTGCATCATGTTTGGATCCCATTGGTCTGAATAAAAAATTTGCAGGCATAGGGCGGTCACAGAACATACAGCGGGTTCCACAAAATCCTACGAAGTCCCGCAAACTTCTGAAATGCCACAAGGGGGTGATGAAATGGTATGCAGGGTACTATTCCTAAAAGCCTTGATAAAATGTTTGTGGAAGTGGTCCCACATGTTGTGAGTAATGGCCAGAAATCCAGCAGCAGGATTAAGAGAGGCGCAGGGCTCTAGTACATAGCATTAATGGACTCATGACATTGACAACTGTAAAGGGGAAGTATACAGGGTGGGCCATTTATACGGATACACCTTAATAAAATGGGAATTGTTGGTGATATTAACTTCCTGTTTGTGGCACATTACTATATGTGATGGGTGGTGACCATGGTGGCCATTTTGAAGTTGGCCATTTTGAATCCAACTTTTGTTTTTTCAATAGGAAGAGGGTCATGTGACACATCAAACTTATTGGGAATTTCACAAGAAAAACAATGATGTGATTGGTTTTAACATAACTTTATTCTTTCGTGAGTTATTTACAAGTTTCTGACCACTTATAAAATGTGTTCAATGTGCTGCCTATTGTGTTGGATTGTTGCAGGAGAAATGCTAGCACAGGCTTCCAGTATCCGTAGTTTCAGGTGCGGCACATCTCATATCTTCACAGCAGAGACAATTGCCTTCAGATGACCCCAAAAATAAAAGTCTAAGGGGGTGAGATCGGGAGACCTTGGGGGCCATTCAACTGGCCCACGACGGCCAATCCACTTTCCAGGAAACTGTTCATCTAGGAATGCTTGGACCTGACCCCCATAATGTGGTGGTCACCATCTTGCTGGAAAAGCTCAGGGAACGTGCCAGCTTCAGTGCATAAAGAGGGAAACACATCATCATGTAGCAATTTTGCATATCCAGTGGCCTTGAGGTTTCCATTGATGAAGAATGGCCCCACTATCTTTGTACCCCATATTCCACACCATACCATCAATGTTTGTGTTCCAACAGTCTTGGAGGGATCTATCCAATGTGGGTTAGTGTCAGACCAATACCGGTGGTTTTGTTTGTTAACTTCACGATTCACATAAAAGTTTGCCTCATCACTGAACAAAATCTTCTGCGTAAACGGAGGATCCTGTTCCAATTTTTGTGTTGCCCATTATGCAGCACCTGAAACTACGGATACTGGAAGCCTGTGCTAGCATTTCTCCTGCGGGGTTGCTATCAGTGTGTGAAGAGTGGGAGAACAGGGTTGCATTGACAATCCAATACAATGGGCAGCACATTGAACACATTTTATAAGTGGTCAGAAACTTATAAATAACTCATGAAAGAATAAAGTTAAAACCAAGCACATCATTGTTTTTCTAGTGAAATTCCCAATAAGTTTGATGTGTCACATGACCCTCTTCCTATTGAAAAAACAAAAGTTGGATTCAAAATGGGCGACTTCAAAATGGCCGCCATGGTCACCAACTATCTTGAAAAGTTTGCCCCCTCACATATACTAGTGTGCCACAAACAGGAAGTTAATATCACCAACCATTCCCATTTTATTAAGGTATATCCATATAAATGGCCCACTCTGTATATTAGGCAGCAAGTGAACAATCAGTTTGTGAAGCAGATAAGCTGAAAGAATGGGTAAGTTCATGGATCTAAGCAAAACCGTGAGGACTACACAAACGGGTCAAAGAGTTTACAAAATGGCAGGGCTTGTCTGTGTGTTCCTGGTAACCTGCTAAAGTGAATCGTGACAGGGTATTGGGGGCCCAAGGCTCTTCGATGCACATGTGAAGCAAAATACCATCCCGGACACTTTTAAATGTAAAATTTCTCTCGGGAGTAACCCTTTACTTCTTTTTGGAGTGCATAGTAATTGAACAGTTGTTGTTAAGAGGTGATGCAAAAATCCTATCTAATGGTATTGGCGAATCACCTAAGTGGTGTAACAAATACTAGGAAATGATTTGGTCACATACAGTTCAGGGAGAGCCAGGGTGATGGAGCACTCTTCAATTGATGCTGCAGTAGTATTTGACAATGTTGACTAATGTCGGCAGTTTCTAGGGCATTTGTGTCTGGGTTAGTAAGAATAAATTTTAATGGGGAAATGTTCTACACCATTTGCTTTAGAGAAGATTAATGAGATAAAAGTTTAGAAGCCATTTCAATTAGGTACTTTGGAGGAACCAAAAAATATTTACAGCACCCTTTATAAGAGTGAGGAGTTAACTTGCTAAGCTTTAAAATATATTGGCGGAGATTTTCTAATGTTAAAAGCTCACAGTTTCTGGTTACGTTTTTAGACTTTCAAGCAAGACCTCTGAATCACCTGCACCAGTCATAGGACACTATACCACTAGATGAATGAAAACACAACATAGCAACCGGATAATACCGCTATAATGTTATTCAATAAAATCCACTATACACAGACCATTATATCCACATACAGTGACGGGAGGCCACCTCCAGGAAGAAGGTGTGTACCCCAATGAAATGTGCATAGAGATGAGTGCATAGCCGAACCTCTGTTGCTCTATTTATTTGGGTAATGCATTTGCACAGTTTTTTTTTCTTCTTCTGACTGAGCCTAGGGAAGCTGCCTCTTTTGTCCAGCATTAAAGATGACTCAGTATTCCACAAAATAACTAGATAACTAAGGCTGTGACATAAAACTTAGACCAGCAGTTAAAGGGGTACTCCATCCCTAAACATCTTATCCCCTATCCAAAGGACTGGTGATAAGATGTCTGATCGTGGGAGTTCAAGCCGCTGCGCTGCAGCGTCCATTTATGTCTATGAGAGGGGGCATGGCAAATAGTACATAGCAGTCATAAAAACACTAAAATATTACTTTTATTAAATATTCACTAAAAACCTAGGCAAAAAATAACACCAACCAATTCACAAAATTTCCAACAATCAAAATGATGAGATCAATTCCAGCACCGCCCGAATGTATACAAGGATACATCCAGCGTGCATGGAATATTGTATCAGCAATGTGCTGATTAAAAAATTCTCCACCAATCTGGAGACTTACAGTGCAATTGGGTCCAGTATGTATGGTAACAAAAGGAAAGATGAGGGGATAGGTATGGGGGAAGGGAGGGAGGGCCTAGGGGAGCAATGGTTGGCCTATGATTGTGTGGCCGCTACCTGCTAGCCCTTATCACACTACTCCCTATCTCTAACCCTGTTACGCTGAGCGCTCAGGGTCCCTGCTCCTCCCCGGAGCGCTCGCGGCGTTCTCCTCTCTGCAGCGCCCCGGTCAGACCCGCTGACTGGGAGCGCTGCACTGACACTGCCGGTGGGGATGTGATCCGCATAGCGGGACGCGCCCGCTCGCGGGTCGCATCCCAATCTTCTTATCTGTCCCGGTCCCCGGCTGTCACGTCCTGGCGCGCGCGGCTCCGCTCTCCAGGGCGTGCGCGCGCCAGCTCTCTAAGATTTAAAGGGCCAGTGCACCACTAATTGGTGCCTGGCCCAATCAGTGTAATTAGCTCACCTGCTCCAGGCCTATATTACCTCACTTCCCCTTCCCTGCATTGCCAGATCTTGTTGCCTTGTGCCAGTGAAACCGTTTTGTGTAAGTCCCAAGCCTGTGTTCCAGACCTCCTGCTGTTGCCCCTGACTACGACCCTTGCTGCCTGCCCTGACCTGCTGCTACGTCTGACCTTGCTCTTGCCTTGTCCTTCTGTACCACGCCAGTCTCAGCAGTCAGAGAGGTTGAGCCGTTACCGGTGGATACGACCTGGTTGCTACCGCCGCAGCAAGACCATCCCGCTTTGCGGCGGGCTCTGGTGAATACCAGTAGCAACTTAGAACCGGTCCACCGGTACAGTCCACGCCAATCCCTCTCTGACACAGAGGATCCACCTCCAGCCTGCCGAATCCTAACAAACACTATGCCTAGGCGGAGTGGAACTACCTAAAAAAGGATGGCCCCACTCTGGAACCTACCCCTCACTTATCTAAACTCTCCCTTGCTATGTCACAAAGAGGAGACTATTTCACTAAAGGCTACTATCTGCCTATATTTGGATAGGAGAAGAGGAGAAAGACCTAGGTCCAATACTGTCAGTTAGTATAGTCTCATGTGGTGAAGGCTTAAGGAGAGTATGTTGGTCACATCAAACAAAAAAGGAGGTGTGTGTTCAAATGAATTTACATATTGAGCATCTCATTATGAGAGAAAATACGGCCAGAACTATGTGAATATATAAATTGCCATATTGATCCCCTGGGCAGGCAATGAAGCTGGTACATACAAACACAAATCAAATAACAATGGCATATAATCGATAAAAGTAACTATAAATGCAAGCAATAAAGCTGATATATACGCATAAAACATGGATACTTATCAGATAGTAGTGGCCTATATTGAGTGAGGATGATATATGAAAAAGCATCCTCCTAAGAAAACCATAAGTACTTATCTGGACCCAAGACACAGTTAGCAGGTAAGTAGAAAAAACATCCCAGTAGACCATAAGCACTTATCTGGACCCAAGGCACAGTTAGTTGTTAAGTAAAAAAAACGTCCCAACACGTTTGCTACCCCAGTCATCAGGGGACGATGGGGGGCAATTAATGGCTCCTTAAGCCTTCACCACAGGAGACTATACTAACTCACAGTATTGGACCTAGGTCTTTCTCTCCTTCTCCTATCCAAATATAGGCAGATTGTAGCCTTTAGTGAGATAGAGAGTCTCCCCTTTGTGACATAGCAAGGGAGAGTATAGATAAATGAGGGGTAGGTTCCATAGTGGGGCCGTCCTTTTTAGGATGTTCAACTCCGCCTAGGCATAGGGGTAGAGATAGGGAGTAGTGTGATAAGGACTAGCAGGTAGCAGCCACACAATCATAGGCCAACCATTGCTCCCCTAAGCCCTCCCTCTCCCCATACCTATTCCCCTATCTTTCCATTAGTTAGCATACATACTGGACCCGATTGCACTGTAAGTCATGAGATTGGTGGAGCATTTTTTTAAATCAGAACATTGCTGATACAATATTCCATGCACGTTGGATGTATCCTTGTATACATTCGGATGGTGCTGAATTGATATAATCATTTTGACTGTTGGAAATTTTGTGAATTGGTTGGTGTTATTTTTGCCTAGGTTTTTAGTGAATATTTAATAAAAGTTATATTTTTGTGATTTTGGCTTTTGGCTGACACTACAGCAATATAGTTACTTTCTGTGAATTTACATCGCAGTCATGCCTCCTCCCATAGACATTAATGGAGGGCACGTGATAGCTGTGGTCACCCGTCATCTGGAAGGGAGCAGAGTGCACTGGGTGACTGGGGTGTCCCAGTGGCTGGATGCCCGCGATCTCACATATAAGATATTTAGGATATAGGATATTTAAGATGTTTAGGAGTGGAGAACCCCTCAAGTATACTGAAGATAGATGCCCTAGATGTAAAGAATGTTGGAAATAGAAGTATTAAGAGATGCAAGCCTCTTCACAGCTCACACTTCCTCTGTATTCTCACACATGTGCACGGAGAGATTGGCAGCGCCTCCAGACTTCAGCCAGTTCTTCATCCAAGAAAGTAGCTCCAGCTCACGGGCAGTAAAAACGGGATTCTTTACTGAAATTCTCCTTAGAGCAACAAACAGACACATGACAAAAATGTATACATTTGGTGCATCTTTCCCACTGTATCTGTGCCAGATTTAGAAATCTACTGTAGATATGGACTGGAGTCGATTTCTGAAATAACTTGCACCAATTTCTTGTGGACTTTATGGTAACTTCACCAGGCTGTGGGAGAGCACACCTTCTCCTGCTAAGTCTTGACCACTATTTTTAAAATAGGTGAAAAGTCACAGATTTTTTGTAAAACAATTGTTACGCCGAGCGCTCCGGGTCCCCGCTCCTCCCCGGAGCGCTCGCTTCACTCTCCCCGCTGCAGCGCTCCGGTCAGATCCACTGACCCGGGGCGCTGCGATTCCGCTGCCAGCCGGGATGCGATTCGCGATGCGGGTAGCGCCCGCTCGCGATGCGCACCCCGGCTCCCGTACCTGACTCGCTCTCCCTCGGTCCTGTCCCGGCGCGCGCGGCCCCGCTCCCTAGGGCGCGCGCGCGCCGGGTCTTTGCGATTTAAAGGGCCACTGCGCCGCTGATTGGCGCAGTGATTCCAATTAGTGTCTTCACCTGTGCACTTCCCTATATCACCTCACTTCCCCTGCACTTCCTTGCCGGATCTTGTTGCCATTGTGCCAGTGAAAGCGTTCCTTGTGTGTTCCTAGCCTGTGTTCCAGACCTCCTGCCGTTGCCCCTGACTACGATCCTTGCTGCCTGCCCCGACCTTCTGCTACGTCCGACCTTGCTTCTGTCTACTCCCTTGTACCGCGCCTATCTTCAGCAGCCAGAGAGGTTGAGCCGTTGCTAGTGGATACGACCTGGTCACTACCGCCGCAGCAAGACCATCCCGCTTTGCGGCGGGCTCTGGTGAAAACCAGTAGTGGCTTAGAACCGATCCACTAGCACGGTCCACGCCAATCCCTCTCTGGCACAGAGGATCCACTACCTGCCAGCCGGCATCGTGACAGTAGATCCGGCCATGGATCCCGCTGAAGTTCCTCTGCCAGTTGTCGCTGACCTTACCACGGTGGTCGCCCAGCAGTCACAACAGATAGCGCAACAAGGCCAACAGCTGTCTCAACTGACCGTTATGCTACAGCAGTTACTACCACAGCTTCAGCAGTCATCTCCTCCACCGGCTCCTGCACCTCCTCCGCAGCGAGTGGCCGCTCCTGGTCTACGCCTATCCTTGCCGGATAAATTTGATGGGGACTCTAAGTTTTGCCGTGGCTTTCTTTCCCAATGTTCCCTGCATCTGGAGATGATGTCGGACCTGTTTCCCACTGAAAGGTCTAAGGTGGCTTTCGTAGTCAGCCTTCTGTCTGGAAAAGCCCTGTCTTGGGCCACACCGCTCTGGGACCGCAATGACCCCGTCACTGCCTCTGTACACTCCTTCTTCTCGGAAATCCGAAGTGTCTTTGAGGAACCTGCCCGAGCCTCTTCTGCTGAGACTGCCCTGTTGAACCTGGTCCAGGGTAATTCTTCCGTTGGCGAGTATGCCGTACAATTCCGTACTCTTGCTTCAGAATTATCCTGGAATAATGAGGCCCTCTGCGCGACCTTTAAAAAAGGCCTATCCAGCAACATTAAAGATGTTCTGGCCGCACGAGAAATTCCTGCTAATCTACATGAACTTATTCACCTAGCCACTCGCATTGACATGCGTTTTTCCGAAAGGCGTCAGGAACTCCGCCAAGATATGGACTCTGTTCGCACGAGGCGTTTCTTCTCCTCGGCTCCTCTCTCCTCTGGTCCCCTGCAATCTGTTCCTGTGCCTCCCGCCGTGGAGGCTATGCAGGTCGACCGGTCTCGCCTGACACCTCAAGAGAGGACACGACGCCGTATGGAGAACCTCTGCCTGTACTGTGCTAGTACCGAACACTTCCTGAGGGATTGTCCTATCCGTTCTCCCCGCCTGGAAAGACGTACGCTGACTCCGCACAAAGGTGAGACAGTCCTTGATGTCTACTCTGCTTCTCCACGTCTTACTGTGCCTGTGCGGATGTCTGCCTCTGCCTTCTCCTTCTCTACTGTGGCCTTCTTGGACTCTGGATCTGCAGGAAATTTTATTTTGGCCTCTCTCGTCAACAAGTTCAACATCCCAGTGACCAGTCTCGCCAGACCCCTTTACATCAATTGTGTAAACAATGAAAGATTGGACTGTACCATACGTTTCCGCACGGAGCCCCTTCTTATGAGCATCGGATCTCATCACGAGAGGATTGAACTTTTGGTCCTCCCCAATTGCACCTCGGAAATTCTCCTTGGACTTCCCTGGCTTCAACTTCATTCCCCAACCCTGGATTGGTCCACTGGGGAGATCAAGAGTTGGGGGTCCTCTTGTTCCAAGAACTGTCTAAAACCGGTTCCCAGTAACCCTTGCCGTAACTCTGTGGTTCCTCCAGTAACCGGTCTCCCTAAGGCCTATATGGACTTCGCGGATGTTTTCTGCAAAAAACAAGCTGAGACTCTACCTCCTCACAGGCCTTATGATTGTCCTATCGACCTCCTCCCGGGCACTACTCCACCCCGGGGCAGAATTTATCCTCTCTCTGCCCCAGAGACTCTTGCCATGTCTGAATACGTCCAGGAGAATCTAAAAAAGGGCTTTATCCGTAAATCCTCCTCTCCTGCCGGAGCCGGATTTTTCTTTGTGTCCAAAAAAGATGGCTCCCTACGTCCTTGCATTGACTACCGCGGTCTTAATAAAATCACGGTTAAGAACCGCTACCCCTTACCCCTCATCTCTGAACTCTTTGATCGCCTCCAAGGTGCCCACATCTTTACTAAATTGGACTTAAGAGGCGCCTATAACCTCATCCGCATCAGAGAGGGGGATGAGTGGAAAACGGCATTTAACACCAGAGATGGACACTTTGAGTATCTGGTCATGCCCTTTGGCCTGTGCAACGCCCCTGCCGTCTTCCAAGACTTTGTTAATGAAATTTTTCGTGATCTGTTATACTCCTGTGTTGTTGTATATCTGGACGATATCCTAATTTTTTCTGCCAATCTAGAAGAACACCGCCAGCATGTCCGTATGGTTCTTCAGAGACTTCGTGACAATCAACTCTATGCCAAAATTGAGAAATGTCTGTTTGAATGCCAATCTCTTCCTTTTCTAGGATATTTGGTCTCTGGCCAGGGACTACAGATGGATCCAGACAAACTCTCTGCCGTCTTAGATTGGCCACGCCCCTCCGGACTCCGTGCTATCCAACGCTTTTTGGGGTTCGCCAATTATTACAGGCAATTTATTCCACATTTTTCTACCGTTGTGGCTCCTATCGTGGCTTTAACCAAAAAAAATGCTGATCCCAAGTCTTGGCCTCCTCAAGCAGAAGACGCCTTTAAACGACTCAAGTCTGCCTTTTCTTCGGCTCCCGTGCTCTCCAGACCTGACCCTTCCAAACCCTTCCTATTGGAGGTTGATGCCTCCTCAGTGGGAGCTGGAGCTGTTCTTCTACAAAAAAATTCTTCCGGGCATGCTGTCACTTGTGGTTTTTTCTCTAGGACCTTCTCTCCAGCGGAGAGGAACTACTCCATCGGGGATCGAGAGCTTCTAGCCATTAAATTAGCACTTGAGGAATGGAGGCATCTGCTGGAGGGATCAAGTTTTCCTGTTATTATCTACACCGACCACAAGAACCTCTCCTACCTCCAGTCTGCCCAACGGCTGAATCCTCGCCAGGCCCGGTGGTCTCTGTTCTTTGCCCGATTTAATTTTGAGATTCACTTTCGTCCTGCCGATAAGAACATTAGGGCCGATGCTCTCTCTCGTTCCTCGGATGCCTCAGAAGTTGAACTCTCTCCGCAACACATCATTCCACCTGACTGCCTGATCTCCACTTCTCCTGCCTCCATCAGGCAAACTCCTCCAGGAAAGACCTTTGTTTCTCCACGCCGACGCCTCGGAATCCTCAAATGGGGTCACTCCTCCCATCTCGCAGGTCATGCGGGCATCAAGAAATCTGTGCAACTCATCTCCCGCTTCTATTGGTGGCCGACTCTGGAGACGGATGTTGTGGACTTTGTGCGAGCCTGCACTATCTGTGCCCGGGATAAGACTCCTCGCCAGAAGCCCGCTGGTTTTCTTCATCCCCTGCCTGTCCCCGAACAGCCTTGGTCTCTGATTGGTATGGATTTTATTACTGATTTACCCCCTTCCCGTGGCAACACTGTTATTTGGGTGGTCGTTGATCGATTCTCCAAAATGGCACATTTCATCAATCTTCCTGGTCTTCCTTCTGCGCCTCAGTTGGCTAAACAATTTTTTGTACACATTTTTCGTCTTCACGGGTTGCCTACGCAGATTGTCTCGGATAGAGGCGTCCAATTCGTGTCTAAATTCTGGAGGGCTCTCTGTAAACAACTCAAGATTAAATTAAATTTTTCTTCTGCATATCATCCCCAGTCCAATGGACAAGTAGAAAGAATTAACCAGATCTTGGGTGATTATTTGCGACATTTTGTTTCCTCCCGCCAGGATGACTGGGCAGATCTCCTTCCATGGGCCGAATTCTCGTATAACTTCAGGGTCTCTGAATCTTCCTCCAAATCCCCATTTTTCGTGGTGTACGGCCGTCACCCTCTTCCCCCCCTCCCTACCCCCTTGCCCTCTGGTCTGCCCGCTGTGGATGAAATTTCTCGTGACCTTTCCATCATATGGAGAGAGACCCAAAATTCTCTCTTACAGGCTTCATCACGCATGAAGAAGTTCGCGGATAAGAAAAGAAGAGCTCCTCCCGTTTTTTCCCCTGGAGACAAGGTATGGCTCTCCGCTAAATATGTCCGCTTCCGTGTCCCTAGCTACAAGTTGGGACCACGCTATCTTGGTCCTTTCAAAATTTTGTGTCAAATTAATCCTGTCTCTTATAAACTTCTTCTTCCTCCTTCTCTTCGTATCCCTAATGCCTTTCACGTCTCTCTTCTCAAACCACTCATCCTCAACCGTTTTTCTCCCAAATCTGTTCCTCCCACTCCTGTTTCCGGCTCCTCGGACATCTTCTCTGTCAAAGAGATCTTAGCTTCCAAAAAGGTCAGAGGGAAAACTTTTTTTTTAGTGGACTGGGAGGGTTGTGGTCCTGAAGAGAGATCCTGGGAACCTGAGGACAACATCCTAGACAAAAGTCTGCTCCTCAGGTTCTCAGGCTCTAAGAAGAGGGGGAGACCCAAGGGGGGGGGTACTGTTACGCCGAGCGCTCCGGGTCCCCGCTCCTCCCCGGAGCGCTCGCTTCACTCTCCCCGCTGCAGCGCTCCGGTCAGATCCACTGACCCGGGGCGCTGCGATTCCGCTGCCAGCCGGGATGCGATTCGCGATGCGGGTAGCGCCCGCTCGCGATGCGCACCCCGGCTCCCGTACCTGACTCGCTCTCCCTCGGTCCTGTCCCGGCGCGCGCGGCCCCGCTCCCTAGGGCGCGCGCGCGCCGGGTCTTTGCGATTTAAAGGGCCACTGCGCCGCTGATTGGCGCAGTGATTCCAATTAGTGTCTTCACCTGTGCACTTCCCTATATCACCTCACTTCCCCTGCACTTCCTTGCCGGATCTTGTTGCCATTGTGCCAGTGAAAGCGTTCCTTGTGTGTTCCTAGCCTGTGTTCCAGACCTCCTGCCGTTGCCCCTGACTACGATCCTTGCTGCCTGCCCCGACCTTCTG
This sequence comes from Hyla sarda, assembly GCF_029499605.1. Classification (NCBI taxonomy): domain Eukaryota; kingdom Metazoa; phylum Chordata; class Amphibia; order Anura; family Hylidae; genus Hyla; species Hyla sarda. The sequence goes on along the minus strand of NC_079189.1, from coordinate 513,800,190 downwards.
CTACGTCCGACCTTGCTTCTGTCTACTCCCTTGTACCGCGCCTATCTTCAGCAGCCAGAGAGGTTGAGCCGTTGCTAGTGGATACGACCTGGTCACTACCGCCGCAGCAAGACCATCCCGCTTTGCGGCGGGCTCTGGTGAAAACCAGTAGTGGCTTAGAACCGATCCACTAGCACGGTCCATGCCAATCCCTCTCTGGCACAGAGGATCCACTACCTGCCAGCCGGCATCGTGACAACAATGCTTGCAGAAAACTGCCAATTACCACCTATCCTGTGGACTGCAGATTATGTAGAAGAGGACAGCATCCACAAATAGAAATATGTCTTGCTTCTTTAAAGGGGTACTCCCATGGAAAACCCGTGGAAAACTTTTACTCTACTTTTACTTTACATTTTTTAATCAACTGGTGCCAGAAAGTAAAACAGATTTGTAAATTACTTCTGTTATAAAATCTTAATCCTTCCAGTACTTTTTAGGGGCTGTATACTACAGAGGAAATGTTTTTCTTTTTGGATTTCTCTTATGTCACGACCACAGTGCTCTCTGCTGACCTCTGCTGTCCATTTTAGGAACTGTCCAGAGCAGATGTTTGCTATGGGGATTTTCTCCTGCTCTGGACAGTTCCTAAAATGGACAGCAGAGGTCAGCAGAGAGCACCGTGGTCGTGACATAAGAGAAATCCAAAAAGAAAAACATTTTCTCTGTAGTATACAACCCCTAAAAAGTAATGGAAGGATTAAGATTTTTTAATAGAAGTCATTTACAAATCTGTTTAACTTTCTGACATCAGTTGATCTATAAAAAAAAAAGTTTTCCACGGGAGTACCCCTTTAATAGTGCATCCCAAAAAGACCAAGCAACATCTCAGCCAATGTCCGGCTTGGCCTTTTTGTAACTAATAAAAAAGCACAATATTTTTTTTCTATAAAGTGGATTCTGTCCTTGTCTACGTTTCTTCACCACAGAGACTGATGGATTTTGCAATACAATCCTGTGGCTTGTTGGTAATTTTTTCTTATGGTAAAAATATTGTTAGCAAGATTATCTCACCAGAGCTAAAAAGAATATTTCTAAACACAGTAATTATTAGGGATCACAGATGACATTCTATGGCCACATGAATATGTTGTATACATATCTGGCCTTCGGTGAACCCCCCATTTACACATCTTCTATTACACTGAAGGATTCTAGGACATGCAGTTGTCTTTCTGCTGTCACCCAAGTACACATTCCCTCACATAGCCTCCTGATTAAACAAATTAACTGTGATGCTCACTGCAATGTACACAGCCGAGTGCTGGAAATGAACAGATACAATGGCCAAGCCTGTAGTTAATTTTAATTAAATTTCGTTCTCCAGCTCAATTAATCTACGTCTCCAAATGTCAGCAGGACTTAGGCAAATGGAGTGACATCTGCTGTACTGTACACTAACTCTGAAAGCTGACTGTATGCTGAAAGTTTACAAGTGCCTCAGTAAATATTAGCTGTCTTTAAAAAACAAAATCTATGGAAATTCAAATATAGGGACAGATCCATTAAAGCGAATAAACACAAACTCCATATGATACCAGTGTTATATGACAAACAATTATCCGTCACATAGGGTTTTGATAAAAACATGGTATAACATGTAGGAAACTAAAGACTATATTATTTTAAGAAAAGTGATGAATCCTGAATCTTGGTGTTATTGTGGTGCCTGCCGGGCCCAGGTTCTAAAGACATTCCAAGACCAATTCCAAAAAAGTCGTTTGCTCCGGGACGTGTACACATTATGTAGAGAGGGTGCTTCAGCCCCTGCCCTTTTGATGCCTCCTCTTTCAGGTGCCCTTTCTCTGCAGGTTCAATATAGGGATATGTTGGCACTTCTGTAGAATCTGCGGTGGTGCACGAGGTAGGGTAAAGCCACAGGTAGAAGAAAGCTGATACCCAGCACTCACCAGTAATGCACAGTGAAGTTTTATTATGCCATAGTGTAGTACAAGGACGTGTTTCGGTGTGGGGGCCTTCCTCAGCTATCTGCTTAGGCAGACAGCCGAGGAAGGCTCCCATGCCAAAATACGTCCTTGTACTACACTACGACATAATAAATCTTCACTGTGCATTACTGGTGCGTGCTGGGTATCACCTTTCTTCTTTCTCTGCAGGTATCAGGAACAATGACCTGCTGGTGCACAAGGACAGGAGTGTATGGCGGCATAGCTGGTACAGATCTGAGATTTGAATTCGCCTTGGCTATCTTCCCCCATTGCCACTTCCCTTTGTCTCCCCCTGCCATTGCTCCCTAAGGGTACGCAGATCCACCGCTGAAGAACTGCTACATGCTGCCTTTAGATGTGCCTGCTCGGAGTGGCAATACGCTGCTACGAGCAGACACACTGCAATGTGCGATTCGCAGCAAGCATGCACAGTGCAGTCACACATCGCGGTCGCTCTCCGCTTATCTCATGGAGCAGGGGGAGCGGCCCCGATGTGCAAGTACACCGATCATGCACAGCGACTTGCACATCACTTCAGTGTGTCTGCTCGTAGCGGTGTATTGCCACTCCAAGCAGGCACATCTAAAGGCAGCATGTAGCGGTCCTTCTGTGGCGGATCCGCAGCATAAAATACGCTGTGGATCCGCCCGTGTGAACTAACCCTTAGGCTGGATTCACACACAACAGATCTGCTAAGATTTTAAGTTGCAGATTCTATAAGACATTGCCTTGTAAAATCCACAGTTGCAGTTCCGCAACTTCAGACAACTTCAACTTCATATCATTTTTACTTTTGCTTTTTTTTTTCTCCTCGCCCTCTAAGAGCCATAACACTTTTTTATTTGTACGACCAGTTGTACTTTGCAATTAAATCTTTTATTTTACCATAAAAGTTACGGCACAATCAAAAAAATATTACTTATGGTGGGAAGTTGATAAGAAACCACAATTTTGCAATTTTTGGGGGATTTGGTTTTTACGCAGTGCACTTTATAGTATAACTGATATGTTCTCTTTATTCTGTGGGTCAATACAACCAAAATGATACCCATTTTACATGCTTTTCTATTATAGTACTACTTTAAAAAAAATTAACTTTTAAAATTTTTTTGTATGTTTAACCCCTTAAGGACTCAGCCCATTTTGGCCTTAAGGACTCAGACAATTTAATTTTTACGTTTTCATTTTTTCCTCCTCGCCTTCTAAAAATCATAACTCTTTTATATTTTCATCCACAGACTAGTATGAGGGCTTATTTTTTGTGTGACCAGTTGTCCTTTGTAATGACATCACTCATTATATCATAAAATGTATGGCGCAACCAAAAAACACTATTTTTGTGGGGAAATTAAAACGAAAAACGCAATTTTGCTAATTTTGGAAGGTTTTGTTTTTACGCCGTACAATTTATGGTAAAAATGACGTGTGTTCTTTATTCTTAGGGTCAATACGATTAAAATGATACCCATTATTATATACTTTTATATTATTGTTGCGCTTAAAAAAAATCACAAACTTTTTAACCAAATTAGTACGTTTATAATCCCTTTATTTTGATGACCTCTAACTTTTTTATTTTTCCGTATAAGTGGCGGTATGGGGGCTCATTTTTGCGCCATGATCTGTACTTTTTTTTGATACCACATTTGCATATAAAAAACTTTTAATACACTTTTTATAATTTTTTTTAATAAAATGTATTAAAAAAGTAGGAATTTTGGACTTTTTTTATTTTTTTTCGTTCACGCCGTTCACCGTACGGGATCATTAACATTTTATTTTAATAGTTCGGACATTTACGCACGCGGCGATACCAAATATGTCTATAAAAAATGTTTTTTACGCTTTTTGGGGGTAAAATAGGAAAAAACGGACGTTTTACTTTTTTATTGGGGGAGGGGATTTTTCACTTTTTTTTTACTTTTACTTTTACATTTTTTTTTACACTTGAATAGTCCCCATAGGGGACTATTCATAGCAATACCATGATTGCTAATACTGATCTGTTCTATGTATAGGACATAGAACAGATCAGTATTATCGGTCATCTCCTGCTCTGGTCTGCTCGATCACAGACCAGAGCAGGAGACGCCGGGAGCCGCACGGGGGAAGGAGAGGGGACCTCCGTGCGGCGTTATGAATGATCGGATCCCCGCAGCAGCGCTGCGGGCGATCCGATCGTTCATTTAAATCGCGAACTCCCGCAGATGCCGGGATCTGTATTGATCCCGGCACCTGAGGGGTTAATGGCGGACGCCCGCGAGATCGCGGGCGTCGGCCATTGCCGGCGGGTCCCTGGCTGCGATCAGCAGCCGGGATCAGCCGCGCATGACACGGGCATCGCTCCGATGCCCGCGGTTATGCTTAGGACGTAAATGTACGTCCTGGTGCGTTAAGTACCACCTCACCAGGACGTACATTTACGTCCTGCGTCCTTAAGGGGTTAAAATTGCCCTGTTCTGACCCTCTATAACTTTTTGTTAGTTTTCTGTATACAGGACTGTATGAGGCTAATTTTTTGCACCATGATCTGTAGTTTTCATCTGTACCACTTTTGCGTATATCTGACTTTTTGATAATTTTTTATAAATATTTTCTGGGATGTCATATAATCGAAAAATCACCAATTTTTTTATTTGGTATTTCTCATGTTTATGGCATGTACCATTTTACATAATATTTTATTAGATCGGACATTTTTACAAGCTGCGATACAAAGTATGTTGATTTACTTTTATTCTTGGCCCAAAGTAGTATGCAATGTGCTGGTTCTCACTGGCCTGTAACTCGCAGGGAAGTGTTTCCCATGAGTGGTCCTTAAGACCCCCCAACAGGTCATGTTTTCAGGATTTCCTTTGTCTTCCACTGGTGATATAATTGTAATCAGTGCATCAGACATGACCTCAATGATATCACCTGTGAAAGACTAAAGAAACCCTGAAAACATGACCTGTTGGGGGACTTGAGGACTGCACTTGGGAAATACTGCACTAGGGAGTCACATGTGGATTGGGTATGCCCTTTATTTCTGCTTGAGCCCCTGCCCCCCATAATGTCTGTGCACGTCACCACTTTTGCTGTTTAGAAGATAAAAAAAAAAAATCTAAAGCAGTGGAATAGATCACTTGCTGTTGATTTCTAAAATCTTTTGGGCTCATTCATATAATATTTCCAGGCATATATCAGGTTATACGTTGTTAACTTGTCAAAAAAAGGATTAGTGATGTACCTCTCAACATGGCCATTGACTGACTTAGTGTGACTATGCTCGGTCCATTTATTGATCATATCACATTCCTCTTAAAGACATGTTGGAATATTTTTAGGTGGACAGATAAAGTTTGAAGTTTTAACAGGTTGATGGGCTGACCGTTACCTAATGATTGGATTGCCTTAGATGCAGAGCGAGGAGTCTATTTGGCCTACCCATTCAATGTCAAAAACGTGAGTCCCACCCAAAAACAGCATACAGTTGGGAAATGGATTGAATGTGGTCACAAGTCAAGTTGTATGTTGGCATCCCTTTTTCATAGTTTGCTGATGTATAGACCGATGTATGTCCCGAAATGGGATGTGAATGGGGTCATGCAATGTTTTAAAGCGTAATGGATTTTGTCCCAGCTTGTGCTTCAGCTAGGACAAAGATGATGCTGCAGCCTGGCAGGATTATGTTCTGGATGGTATGAGGACCCTTTGTGGTCTTTTCTTTTAATAAGTCATTATTTTTTGCAAAGATGTACAATGTATAAAATGTTTTCGATTCGGAGAGTGCTCTTTTAAGGATATGGTTTGTTATATATTGCTAAAAGATGGAAATCTGAAACTCCAGTAAATGCCTAAGTTAAACATTATGAATGGTAAATTTGTTGCACCACAGTGGCAGAAGAACAGATAAAAAGAATCAATACAGACAGCTTAAATACAGACATAGTGAAATCCTCCCTGAACTATGCAAGATGGTAATCTCAAGGTATAAATGTGTGTGTTAAAGGGGTACTCCAGTGGAAAACTTTTTTTTTTTAAGTCAACTGGTGCCAGAAAGTTAAACAGATTTGTAAATTACTTCTATTAAAAAATCTTAATCCTTCCAGTACTTATTAGCTGCTGAATACTACAGAGGAAAGTCTTTTCTTTTTGGAACACAGTGCTCTCTGCTGACATCACAAGCACAGTGCTCTCTGCTGACATCTCTGTCCATTTTAGGAACTGACTAGAGCAGCATATGTTTGCTATGGGGATTTTCTCCTACTCTGGACAGTTCTTAAAATGGACAGAGATGTCAGCAGAGAGTACTGTGCTCCTGATGTCAGCAGAGAGCTCTGTGTTCCAAAAAGAAAAGAATTTCCTCTGTGGTATTCAGCAGCTATTAAGTACTGAAAGGATTAAGATTTTTTAATAGAAGTAATTTACAAATCTGTTTAACTTTCTGGCTCTAGTTGATTTAACCCCTTAAGATCGCAGGGTTTTTCCGTTTTTGCACTTTAGTTTTTCCCACCTTACTTATAAAAATCATAACCCTTTCAATTTTGCACCTAAAAATCCATATGATGGCTTATTTTTTGCGCCACCAATTCTATTTTGTAATGACATCAGTCATTTTACCCAAAAATCTATGGCGAAACAAAAAAAAAAAATCATTGTGCGAAAAAATTTAAGAAAAAACACAATTTTGTAAGTTTGGGGGGCTTCTGTTTTACTTTCTCTTTATTCTGTAGGACCATACAATTAAAATGGTACCCTACTTATATAGGTTTGATTTTGTCTTACTTCTGGAAAAAATCATAACTACATGCACGAAAAATAATACGTTTTAAATTGTCATCTTCTGACCCCTATAACGTTTTTATTTGTACTTGTACAGGGGGGTATGAGGGCTCATTTTTTTGCGCCATGATCTGAAGTTTTTAGCGGTACCATTTTTGTATTGATCTAACTTTTTGATTGCTTTTTATAAATTTTTTCATGATCTAAAAAGTGACCAAAAATACACTATTTTGGACTTTGGAATTTTTTGCACGTACTCCATTGACCGTGCAGTTTAATTAATGATATATTTCTATAGTTTGGACATTTACGCACGCGGCAATACCACATATGTTTATTTTATTATGATTACATATTTTTTATATGGAATTTGGGAAAAGGGGGTGATTTAAACTATTAATAAGGAAGGGGATGATGTGTGTGTTTAAATTTTTTTTTATTTTTTTCATTTTTTTTTTTTACACTTTTAGTCCCCTTAGGGGACTTTTAAGAGGAATAACTAGATTCCTCATACAGTTCAATGTGGTTTCATGCAACCACACTGATCTGTGTGCTCTGCGCTCGATTGATAAAGCCTGGTCCTGCCAGGCTTTATAATTCAGAGGGCAGGAGCCGCCGCAGCAGGAGAGGTAAGCCCTCCGGCTATTGGAATCAGTTGGAGGCGGCACGGAATGATGCGGGCTCGAGTCGGGAGCCCGCATCATACAACGGTTGCCGTCTCAGGACGAGCCAGCTCGTACTTCGTCGTACTTAACCGGTTAAAAAAAAAAAGTTTTCCACCGGAGTACCCCTTTAAGTACTTATGTTCTTCTCCACTAGCTATATATAACACTTCTACTTGAATAGGATATAGCACCCAGAGATTACCTACAGTGATGGTTCACAGAGTCTAAATTTGGAAAAGAATATACAAGAAATTCACTTCAAAGCAGGGGTAAAAATGAGATGGAATAACAACCTGCATAACAATGATCCTGAAGTCCCAATCAATAGCAGACCATTAGCTCTACTCAGATCAAAAGTAAACACAAGATTAGAAGTGGCATAGCGGCTAGAAGAGGTCACACAGAGGCTACTAGAAACTTCATCTACACTATAGAATAATTACGACTTGCTTCTGGAAGAGGTGCTAGACTTCTCAATGAGTTAATATACAGTACCTTTTTCCAAACAGATCCATATTTGCCACTGAGCATTTTGTTTAAAATAAAAATACTTATATATATATATATATATATACACACACACAGTTGGGCAAAAAAGTACTTAGTCAGCCACCATTTGTTCAAGTTCTCCCACTTAAAAAGATGAGAGAGGCCTGTAATTGTCATCATAGGTATACCTCAACTATGAGAGAAATAATGAGAAAAAAAACCCCATAAAATCACATTGCCTGATTTTTAAAGAATTTATTTGCAAATTATGGTGGAAAATAAGTATTCACAAGGTTTTCATACACTGTTGGCCCATTCCTCCATGCAGATCTCCTCTAGAGAAGTGATGTTTTGGGGGTGTCGCTGGGCAATATGGACTTTCAACTCCCTCCAAAGGTTTTCTATGGGGTTGAGATGTGGAGACTGGCTAGACCACTCCAGGACCTTGAAATGCTTCTTACAAAGCCATTCCTTCGTTGCCCAGGCAGTGTGTTTGGTATAATTTCCATACTGAAAGACCCAGCCACCTTGCATCTTCAATGTCCTAGCTGATGGAAGGAGGTTTTCACTCAAAATCTCACGATACATGGCCCCATTCATGGTTTCCTTTACACAGATCGGTCGTCCTGGTCCCTTTTCAGATAAACAGCCCCAAAGCATGATGTTTCTACCCCCATGCTTCACAGTAGGTATGGTGTTCTTTGGATGCAACTCAGCATTCTTTCTCCTTCAAACACGACGAGTTGAGTTTTTACCAAAAAGTTCTACTTTGGTTTAATCTGACCATATGACATTCTCCCCGTCCTCCTCTGGATCATCCAAATACTCTCTAGAAAACGTCAGATGGGCCCAGACATGTACTGGCATAAGCAGGGGTACACGTCTGGCACTGCATGATTTGAGTCTCTGGCAGCATAGTGTGTTACTGATGGTAGCCTTTGTTACTTTGGTCCCAGCTTAGGTCATTGACTAGGTTCCCCCTGTGTGGTTCTGGGATTTTTGCTCACCGCTCTTGTGATGATTTTGACACCACAGGGTGAGATCTTGCGTGGAGCCCCAGATCGAGGGAGATTATCAGTGGTCTTGTATGTCTTCCATTTTCTAATAATTTCTCCCACAGTTGATTTCTTCACACCAAGCTGCTTGCCTATTGCAGATTCAGTCTTTCCAGCCTGGTTCAAGTCTATAATTTTGTTTCTGATGTCCTTCAACAGCTCTTTGGTCTTGGCCATAGTGGAGTTTGGACAGTGACTGTTTCAGGTTGTGAACAGATGTCTTTTATACTAATAAGTTCAAACAGGTGCCATTAATACAGGTAACGAGTGGAGGACAGAGGAGACTCTTAAAGAAGAAGTTACAGGTCTGTGAGAGCCATATAACTTGCTGGTTTGTAGGTGACAAAATACTTATTTTACCGAGGAAGTTACCAATTAATTCATTAGAAATCCTACAATGTGATTTCCTGTATTCTTTCCCCCCATTCTGTCTCTCATAGCTGAGGTATACCTATGATGAAACTTAAAGGCCTCTCTTATTAAGTGGGAGAACTTGCACAATTGGTGGCTGACTAAATACTTTTTCCTCCCATTGTATACATATATATATATATATATATATATATATATATATATACACACACACACACATAATTTTTTCCTGCAATCCTGCCTTTTGTTGCTCCTTCCAGACAATTAATTATACTTGGAAACATTTTTCCAAAATAGGCTTGTAAGAAGGTAGTTCCACAGCAACTCATGAGTGTAAGTTATCTTCATTGCTCCAGTGGTGTAACAGAATAAAACTATAGATATAGAACATCTGTCTTGTCCGTTGTTACACCTGTGGAGCAATAAAGAAAACCTGGACTCACGAGTTTTGGTGGAACTACCTTCTTACAAGTCTGTCAAGACAACTACATTTATAAACATTAAGCGCCGAGTATCACACTTTTTCTGCCAATTTGGCTTTTTCACATACTGCAACCTGGTAAGTGAGACATATGCACCCAGCTGTCCTCATAATATAAAAGAAAAAAAGTAAAGGTGAATTTGCTTCCATTGCTCCATTTCTAAAGTTCACATGCTAATTGTAGTTGCTTTTGGTAGTGGACGGCGGTAAGCATACGCACTTTGGCCAGTCTGCATCTATACAGACCCATATGCAAAAGCTGCGATACACTAAGTGCCCTGACACCTTGTGCTATAGAAGATTTTCTGGAAACAAAACAAGTAGGCTAGCCTTGGCTCTCATATGAGCCTTGGGTGCTCATAACGGTGCTGCAGCTTCATCTGTTATTTTTCTTGGGACAATTCTGGTAGGTACTAACATTTCATACTGAAAACACATAAGACCTGCCAGTTTGGAGAGGTTTTGACCCAGTCATCACTCAGATCCTTGCGCTTCTTAATTTTTCCTGCTTCCTACACATCAACTAAGAACTGACTGTTTAATTGCTGCCTTATATATCTCACTCCTTCATTGGTGCCATTGTCACATGGTCTATGTTTACTTTACCAGTTAGTGAATGTTATGGTTGATATGTAAATATACACTATTAGTAAAGTATTAGCATAGGCTTTTGCTAGACCTGTCTCCAGACATGGATGAAGCCTCATGGAGAGGGCAAACTTCTTCCCGATAATCGTTCTGGAGAGAAATGTGCCTTGAGTGTGTAAACCAATTTATAATACGCAATGCATAGATGGAATGATAGAAAGATCCTTGGAAGTTTTGCATGCAAAGACATTTGAAAGTAGTGTTAAAAGGGAAAAAGTGTGCCAGTTACATATTGGCTGCGTGAAAGGTGAAAGCAAGGAGACAAGCAGTTGGAAATGACAATGATAAATGACTTGAGAAATAAAAGTACGGATTTGAGAGAAAACATCTATAAGGGAATCCTACATGGAATATCAGCGAGCAGAATTATATTATTATATGGTCTCCAAGTTCCAGAATATATATTTTCTGTATTCTTGTGTATATCCGCCACCGATACCATTGTTAGTGTTAAAGTACTCCTTTAAAATGCATTGTAAAATTTTATAGGTAATAGGTTTAAAATAGGTAATGTGTAACCTAGAAATATAGTCTGTCTCTTGTAAATCAAATAGCTTTTTCAGATCTCCATCAATTTTAGGACTAAGACTGGGCTCACATTGCGTAAAATACAATATGTGCAAATTTTCTACAAAAATGTGGCAGTAATCTGTAAAAATGCATCCCCAAACAAAATGCGGCAGTGAGATTCTTGCGTAAAATACAGTATGAGCCGAATATTTTATGTTGTGTGAAGCCAGCCTTACAATTACAGTGAAACTCCAACATGAAGCCACAGATTATATGCATGATCAGCATGTCTTAAAATGAAAAACCAATAAGAAGAAATTCAGGTGGCACTCACATGCATAGCATCTATTTCATTTATTTCAGACAGTCAGGTCACAGATGCAGGAATGGCGTGCATGCTGCAGCTCTGCAAGTCCTCTACGACACTTGAGCTTAGAAGTAAAATATAATTCTATAACTTCTACAAACAGCCATCAACTAAGAGACAGGTATCTTTAGTTTTATCTTTGTATCAGATATCAACCCATGTCAGCAGCTCTGAGCATGGAGCTACAGATTCCTTTTAAAGAGGACCTGTGGTTGCTCTGAAACTATTCTAACTATTGTATAGCTTAAAGGAGCACAATTTTGTAGCATATCAAATGCAACCCTTTTAGCTCCTCTGCTGGTTCAGGTAATCTGTCAGAGGGAAAGGAACCATGATTATAATATGTAGTGTGTTTAGTGCAGTGACTGTGATGGGGTACATGCATATTTAATATCTAGGGGCGTGTATTAAGCGCTGGCCATGCTCAGACAGCAGGATCAGACATTTTAGAGTAGGTAAAACTATTTACTTAGAATCAAGTATACAACTAATATGTCACAAATAGGAATGAGCAAATCGAATCTGACGAATCCGAATTTGTTACGAATTTCAGGAAAAATTTGCTCTGCATTGAATATTGCTTTGCATTGAATATACCCACGATTCGATCGCACAAATCACTTCATTAAACTCCATTTAGTGCGGTCCTGACTCCAGGGTATCTAAGATGGCGGCTCCACATGTCAGGACATGGGGCAACAAATGCTGGGAAGGTGGGAACAAGGGTAGGCAGGATGACCCTGAATCACATGCAGGATGCACCCTATCAGCAGCCAGCAACCCCCATGTCACAGCCCTATATAATGAGCAGCCATCTTGTGGCCACTCACATCAGTGTTCTATTGCAGAAAGAGAGAGGGACAGAGAGCAGTGTGTGTTGCACAGAAAAGCATTTTTACAGCAGCGCTTCACCTCAAGCCCAAATCCAGCCTAGAATCACTGATAGGGAAGGGAGAGAGATTGAAAGTTTAATTTTGGGTGCAGTACACAGCGACTGGGTGCTGCAGCACTGGTGTGTACAACAACTGAAAAGCTAATAGTAGCCAGCCAGTCGGGGTGAGCAGAGCACTAAAAGCCACAATCCCCTGCTATTGGGGCCTAATACTGGTTAAGTAGCAGAGCTTATTGTCCTCTATTAAGTGTAACCTGTGCGTACATAGGTGGTGTACCATTGTCATACTTATTGTAGGCCCAAAAATGAATCACTATGTTTAATAGATTAGAATGTGTACGCCATGTTGTATGAATTCTCAGAAGGCCCAAGTAATAGGCATAAACGGAGTTCATTGAAAGATCACAGACCTTTGAATGTTTGTAAAGGTCTTATCTTTCTAAAACAAGTCTCCAAGGAAAGTCCTGGAGAGTGAAACTCATCGTCTGTCATTTGGACTCCAATGGGGGGTCTGCTTTGTAAACCTGGATACATTGTGTTTAACAATGAGTTGTATTTGCATTCTATTTGTCTATAGCCCTGTGAAGTATCAATGGCATTGTCTTGTCTTGGATTATGTGCATACAGGTGATAAGGTGGCCACAATATTCTTTTGCATCTCTAACAAAATTATAGTAAATTATTGTTTAGCTGTGATGTCATGTAACTAGACTCTGAACCTACATAGTTAACACCCACCAGTCATTATTGGATGACATTATATTTGATGGGTGGATCTTTAAGAAAGAAAACAAGCTAAAAGCAGGTGTAAGGAGGACAGAGGGGAGAACTAGAAAAAAAAATACAGGGAACACAGAAAGAGGGACCCCATCCTCATCACAGACGTTCCTAGAGGCTACCTGAAGGGGTGGAACCATGAAGAGTCAGGGAGAAAACTTGATCCAATAAGTCATTTCTTCTCTGATAACCGGTTATGACTACAGGCATTTCCATGGACCCCGGGCAGCCATCTTTCTTTCATCCAGAAGTACTCTTGGTAAGATACACAGGTTTCTTATTTGATTAATTTACCTCCTTTTAATGTGGATGGAAATTATGTTATGGGGAGGAGCAGACCCGGCTTATATATATTCTCAATTATGAGATGGTAATAGTAGTTTATTAGCCATACCTCCTTCTACTGCAGATGAACGGGGCACGTCTTATGGGGATCAATGCAATCATATTGCATATTAGCATAGTCTGATGGGATTTTCCTCTGCTCCTCCTCCATTAAGGAAACTTAATTTAAGTCTTCCTAATTGGCAACATACTATAAATTAGATATTTAGTGCTGTATCTTACTAGAGATAGTTGTGGTTAGAACTGGGCAGGGTTTACTCCCATTTTATGCATGTAAAATGCCCATTAGATATAATGTAATGTAATGATCTCTACACAAAGTAATCTATTGATAGCTGAACTAACCTACTTCTGTGACTAAGCTTAATATTATTGAATAACTTAATAATATATCATTGGTTTATAGCTGACATGACGTCATTGATATATTTTATATAATTTCATATATATTGTGGTCTGTTTTTATTATTATTTAATGTTAATTAATTGTAACCAATAAATGTTCATATCATTTTTATAATAACTGCGTTATTATTTTATTATATTGCAAAATTTACTTCTACCACTACTTCAAAGAACTAATATCTGGGAAAATAGTCGGGGCCAGATATGGTAAATTGCATTGTTGGTATATTTATGGCAATTCATAATGTCCATGAATTTTTTTTATATTTTTGTTGACCATAATTAATAATTCATAAATGAGTTATTAACCCCAACACCATTTTGTTCCTGTTAAAGTCTTAAGGGCCTAATTACTGTGAAAGGCAAGCCAAAAGTACACACTTGATGCTGTTCTAGACAAATATTATTTTAAGCATATGGGAGCTCATTGTACTCCCTTCATAAGTGCATACCACGTACGTACATCTAAGTGGTGTACCATTTTGTTCTTGTTAAAGTCCTAAGGGCCTAGTTACTGTGAAAGGCCAGCCAAAAGTACACACCAGCTGGTGTTATAGACAAATACTGTTTTAAGCGTACTGAAGCATATTGTACTCCCCTCATAAACTAAGTATGTCAGCAGAGAACTGCCGGGACATGCACAGAGGAGTGGCAGAGGCCTAAACTCATCAGGCTCTGGCAGAGGTTGCAGCAGACTAGGGGCGATTGGCAGAAGGAGTTGCAGCGAGAGGCCTGAGCTCCCGGTAGGGTTGCAGGATGCCCGTGAGGCAGCAGCTGAGCCAGCAAGGTGGTAGCATGGTTGGCAGTCAGCATGGTGGCAGAAGTGGAAAGTCTGGAGCCAAACATGCCCAGGGTAGACCATCTGCTTCGTGGCAGCATACCTTCCGGGAGATAGTGTAACAGGGGTTCCTGAAGTCGGCGGCAGTAGCAGTCAATCAGTGCGGACTGTTGGTGGGAAAATCAGCCACTCAGCGGTCCGGAGGAGGTTAACATGGCCACATGCAAGATGTGTCGGTAGAAGGTGAAGCGTGGCCAGGGTCCCAATGTTGGCACCACAGCCTGCGTCAACATATGCAGCCTCACCATAAAGCGTTCTGGGAGAACGGTGGCTCCGATGTAGTGGTCCAGCCTGCTGCATCACCCCGTGGCATGCCGGTCCCTGTTTAAGCCAACCAAGGCTCCACCATCTAAACCAAAGGGAGCTGTGTGTCATACCCATCTTATGTTGCTCCAGATGCTCCTGCTCCTCCTACTTCGAGTCAGTCATTCCGCCAGCAATCCACCGGCAAAGCCATGTCCAAGAGACAACAGTATGCGCCAACTCATCCAACAGCGCAGAAGCTGAATATGCTCCTTTCCAAGTTGCTGGTGCTGCAGTCCCTCCCTTTTCAAGTAGTGGACTCTGCACCTTTCCGAGAACTGATGGCTTGTGCCAAGCCGAGGTGGAGAGTCCCAAGCCATCATTTCTTTGCAAAAAAAGGCAGTACCAGCCCTGCACAATTTTGTGGAATGGAAGTTGGGCCAGTCCTTGAGCATGTTGGTGGGTACCAAAGTGCACGGCAGCGCCGATATGTGGAGCTGTAACTACAGTCAGGGACAATACATGTCCTTTACAGCCCACTGGGTGAATGTGGTTCCTGCACAGCCACAACAGCAACTTGGACAGGTCATGCCGCATCCTCTGTTTCGCTCTCAGGCCATTGGTCCTGTGACAGTGTGCGACTCCGCCTCCTCATCCTCCACTGCACGGACAAGTCTCAGTGCCCCTCCATCATACCATGTGTGCAGGGCACGGCGGCGTCACGCTGTTCTTCACATGTTTTGCCTTAGCGAACGGTGTCACACAGGGGAGGAACTGCTAAAAGTCATTCATCAAGAAATCAAATCATGTCTTACTCCACGAAAACTGGAAATGGGAACCATGGTGACCGACAACGGGAAGAACATCTTGTCTGCAACAAGGAAGCCTGAGCCATGCGCCCTGCATGGCACACGTGTTCAATCTGGTTGTCAAGCGGTTCCTGAAGTGTTACCCCCATCTGAAAGACATCCTAACAATGGGAAGGAAACTTTGCATGCACTCATACACCGCAAAGCACAACCTCCTTAAGCTGCAGTGTCAGAACTGTATTGCCCAACATTTGAATGAGCTCTGTGGCTTCATTAATCCCTCCCGGTGTGAGAGTTCCCAAGCGATATATCCAATACATTTCTCGCTTGACCAATTGTTCAAATCTGTTGGTAGCCTTCTCGCTTATCTGATCAATCGGATACATGGAGATAGGATTTTTGAGGGCAGTATGTTTCTTCTTACAGTGTCGGGATACACTATGTAATGAATATTATTTTTTTGATGTTCATCCTTGAGTCTGAGGTGGAGTTCTTGGGTTGTGCGACCCACATACTGTAGACCGCAGTGGCATTCAATAACGTAGATAACAAATTTTGATCTACAGTTCAGATGTTACTTGATAGTGAATGAATCTCCAGAGGAATTACTTTTGTGTACTTTCATGTTTGTTTTGATTATTTGGCAGCATAGGCATCTGTTTCTGCCACATTTGTAGACACCAGGGACAGTAGTGTATTTTTCGTATTTTTATTGATATTGTGTTGCCTTAATTTGCTAGGGGCTAAAATAGATTTAAGTGTTGGTGCCCTCTTGAAGGTGAGACAGGGTCTTGGAGTTAGATTCTTGCTTATTATTTGATTGTTTTGAAGGATGTGTCAGTGTCTTTGCAGAATGATTTTGATTTGATGATGGGCACAATTATAAGTAGTTATAAAGTTAAGGTGGGGTGCAGTGGAGTTGGATTCGCATATTTTCACACCTGCTAAATAATTGTCTTGGGATAGGAGTTCGGTCCTTTCCAAGGCGTTCTTGATTAATTCATGGGGGTACCCTTTTGCTTTAAATCTGCTATTTTCCTGGCTTGTTAATTGTATGTTTTGATTTTTGCACAGTTTTTCCTTATTCTCCTTAGATGACTGTAAGGGGTGTTTGTCTTCCATTTTTTCAGATGGCCACTGTTAAGCAGGAGGTAACTGTTAGCGTTGACTTTCTTGAAGAAGGTCGTTGAGGTCCGAGAATTAGATTTTTTTGCTGGAATATTGTGAGGAGAGTGATATTCCCCATGTATTCTGATTGATTGTCTTTACAAGTTGTTTGATGTACTGCTGGGGTCCTTTCCATAAGAAAAACAGGTAATCCATATATCGTTTATATATAATGACATGTTTTCTGAACAGCTCGTTAGAGGTGATGAAATGGTCCTCAAAACGGCCGATTACGAGATTGGCGTACGATGTAGCCACTTAAGTACCCATTGCGGTACCGCGTGTTTGATGGTGACACCGTCATAGCAAAGGAAGTTGTGGGTGAGGATGGTCTCGAGGTAGTCCAGGAGAAATTGTTTTTGTGGATCAGTTATGGAACTGTCATTATTTAAAATTTCACTGATGCAGATTAAACCAATATGATGCCGGATATTACTATAAAGCACTGTGACTTCCGTAGTTATAAATGTGTAATTTTATTCCCATTTTATGTCCTTCAAGAGTAGAATTCAATTGTCTGAGTTTTTAAGGAAGCTCGGAAGAGCCTGCATGTGCTCTTCTAAAATTAGTTCCAAGTATTGGGAAATGTTTGATGCAGGACTATTAATTCCAGATATTATAGGACGCCCGGGTGGGTTATTGGGATTTTTATGTATTTTTGGGAGATGATAATAATAGGGCTGTGATGGATTGGTAATGATGAGCAATTTATTTTCTTCTTTTGTGATGATTTTCTTTCTTTTTCTACCATATTCCGGATTTTCTCTTACAGTTGACGGTAAGGGTCTGTATGTATTTGACTGTAGTAGTTGGTATCCTGCAGAAATGTCATAATTCGTAATCCGATAATCTGTGTAATTCCGTATGTCAATTAAACCACCTTTGTCGGCCGATCAGATAACAATTTGAGTATTTTCTTTTATAGTTTTCAAGGCATGTACTTGTTTTTTGCTCAGTTTTCCCTCTTCATTACCTTGGGTTTTGGTGAAGAGTTGTTCCAAATCTGCAGTCACCAAATCATGGAATGTCTTCACCATATGTCCTTGATTATAAATCTCATTCAAAAGACCATTTATCAGACAATTAAAAAACCTTCAAATGCATACATAATCCATCTCACAGTACCACCTAGGTGAACCACACATATCCACTCCCCAGTGTACATAATACAAATACGATTAACAATTACATCATCATATATGCAAATGTTTTTAAATGTTTTAAACACCGTAATCTCCTCTTAAACAACAACAGTGTAAAACCAACATAAATGCATCAGATCAATGTGATCAATCATCCCGGTGTCCTAAACAATACCACCTTAATTATCCCCTCTCGGCGCAGTTCACTAACTGCACACCAAGCGTACTTTCCAGCTCTGTATACCCACGCTACCATCTGTGCACTAACTATACCAAGTGTATATCCCAGTTCAATATATATATTATGAAATAAACCAAGAAATAATAACAAGAAATAACTAACAACTGAATAAATGTGCTAACCTTATGCAAATCATCACTATGAGTACTATTACTAATATCAACTATTTTTAACAATCCTTGAACATAATATCTACCATTCCAATTACGGCATAAATAACACAAGAATATAACATCCATTCCAACGTCGGTATGAACACTCAGAATCTACAGCTCAAATCCCGAGGAAGGTCTAATGCACAAACACCGTGTGGTTACAATGCCCCGCACCATTGGCAGCGGATACTTCCCCTTCCCTTCTGATACAATAGCACATTCTGATACCATAGCACAAACCCCAAAGAAAACCTGGGGTACAAATAACCAATGAGGTCGGCATCCTGCACCACTAATAGAGGAAACTATAAATATATATTTCAATATTAAACTAATATAAAATCAACAACAATGAATGCCTTTCACAGTATCTGACCACGGCATATATTTCAAGTGTGGCCCCGATACCTTTAAAAACTGGTCTTACAAGGAAATAAAATCTAGAAAATAATTAAAATAAAATATAATAAATACCTGATCACCATACTAGTGTAACTAGATAATTACCAATCGACAGATCTCCAGCACAACCATCACCCAGAGGCAGCGGTCCCAACTCTATATAAGTCCCTTACTTCTAGTTCCATTTATAACTATTGCGGAACAGGTTCATTCTATATGTATTTTTCCATATATTTTTTTCAATTTTTATTATGCACTTGTCACTTGTTTTATAATGTTTCTCAGCATTTTGTAACATTGTAATATTTTATACATGTTTTTATACACTGTATTTATATCCTAAAGTTAAAAAGGTCCATATGCCTTTTTTGCTCCACAATCCTGGCATCACTTTTACCACTAGCTATTAATCCTTACCTCGAGTTACAACTAAGTGTTGCTCCCACATCACAGTGATTACGCATCCCATTCATACAATTTCCCCGCTGATGCCACTTCCAACCATGCCATCCATGGGAGGTATTGGAACACATCACTACCAGCATGTGGTGACGTCACCGAGATTCTCGCGCTCATTTGAAATTGTAAACGTTGCTTCTCTGTGTATAAATACAAGCTGTTTGTTCTTTAATGTATAAACCTGACGAAGCGAGGGCTCCCTCGCAAAACGCATCGTTTTACCTGCCATATCGCAAAGTAAAGAAGTGTTTTACTACAAGTGGTACACTTGCATCCTTGCTATTACGCTCGCAGCAAATCCTACTCCCAGGCACTGTTGGAAGCTGCCATTTTCTTCACACCTGGAAGACGTGCACGTCACCTATCCCAGGACCTCAATCTTCATTTGCCATTCCGGCATCACAGATGACCAAGCTCGGAAGCTAGGCTGCCGGAGGAATATGAGTGGACACATAATTCCACACATGCGCTCCACAGTGTTGTGCCTGAAGGTGTGTGGGATACCATTAATCACTTGCCGCACTCTGCATTTACTCTACTGGTCTCTGTCTAGTCTTATGTAGCAGTTTCCAATGTAGTATAAATTTCACTACTGTCATCCACATTTTTATTGGATTAAACGGCACTTAGTGCCTATTGTTACTGTTCCCTCTCTTTTCCTCATTTTCTTGCAATAGCTCATATTTAGCATAGTAAACATACTGTATGTGAGATTCCCACTCAACTACAACTTGTTACACAGGCCCTACTTTCCCATAGCCCCATTCATTCCATCTGATCACACAGATCAGAGCTGACTCTCAATTACATAAAATCTTTCTCAGAAGATGACAGTACAAATACAGTAGAGATAAAATATATCAGGCTGTGGAATAGGTTCGTTCAGCCCGAGTGCAGCTTCATCATGAAATGATATAATTCACTGCTGCCTCTGCCTGCTCTAACATATGTTCTATTCACAGCCCGCGTCACTCTTTATTTATAATTATATCTCATCCCTTTCCTCCATCCCCTCTTGTAATATACATTACTTGGCTGAAGACACATAGTAAGAGTTTTATCACATGATGACCTGTTCCAGGGTGTTAAACCCCTGTCAAGGTTTGATTTGAACATGGGGCACAGATGACAGTACATCAATCCAAGCATCATGTTGTGAAATAGGCCGTATTAATTATTACTTGGGTGCACAACGCATGAAAATGCTGTGTCACTGAATGCAGGAATGTAAATGCAATAACTAAAAAAAAACTCATTAAAAAAAATTCTTACAATTTTTGTATGTTCTTATAGATAATGTTGCATTCTCCTCTTCATTGTAGCTCAGGGGGGTTTTCTGGGACTAAAAACTAAATAAAATTATAGCATATAGTTAGGATAGGTAGGGGTCTGAACCTGGGTCCTCCCTCATCAAAGTGAAGGCAATGCAGTACTCCCTTCAATAGTGCTGATCTAATCCATTATGTACAGCCACACATATAGACAAGCCTTTGTGAGTAAATGAAGGGAACAATCCACGACAAAATCTTTATTTATAGGTCTCCCAACTTGCAATGGTCTATTTATAATGCGGATGTCTATGAGGCAAAGGGGTTTTTGTGTCTCCTCAGGTACTAGGTCCGAGTGGGACTGCTACCTTAGTAAACCTTTAAGCTGGTCATAAACTTGAGAAAAAGGTTGGGTGAAATGGGCAAGTTTGGCTATTTTCTGCAGTTTAACCATAGTTTGTAAATTCTACACAATCATTCATGATGGCTAATGTCAGACAAAAATGTGATTGGACATGTTGGAAGTTTCTAGCCATGGTTGGCTAAATAAATGTTGTATGGCATGATCTCCTATTTTAATCTGTTATATAGCTGGATGGATCATTTATGAGCCACACTGGGGCACATAAGAGTCCCATGTGATTGGCTAGATTTTTACTGATTGTTTAACTTACCATATTCCAGAGTCTAAGACGTGGGATTTATGGTATTGTAAATTCAATTCAGAAGGGGGTATCTAGTTGCTACATCAGGAATATGGATTGATGAGTTTCATACACTTAACCCCTTCATGACCCAGCCCATTTTCACCTTCATGACCTGGGCATTTTTTGAAAATCTGACCACTGTCACTTTAAACATTAATAACTCTGGGATGCTTTTACTTATCATTCTGATTCCGGGAATGTTTTTTCGTGACATATTCTACTTTATGTTATTGGTAAAGTTTCACTGATATTTGTATCCTTTCTTGGTAAAAAATCTAAAAATGTCATGAAAATTTTGAAAATTTAGCATTTTTCGAACTTTGAAAGTCTCTGCTTGAAAGGAAAATGGATATTCCAAATAAATTACATATTGATTCACATATACAATATGTCTACTTTATGTTTGCATAAAAAAATTGACAAGTTTTTACTTTTGGAAGACACCAGAGGGCTTCAAAGTTCCGCAGCAATTTTCCAATTTTTCACCAGATTTTCAAAATCGTAATTTTTCAGTGCCCAGTTCAGGTTGGAAGTGGATTTTAAGGGACTTCATATTAGAAATACCCCATAAATGACCCCATTATAAAAACTGCACCCCCCCAAAGTATTCAAAATGACATTCAGTAAGTGTTTTAACCCTTTAGGTGTTTCACAGGAATAGCAGCAAAGTGAAGGAGAAAATTCTAAATCTTCATTTTTTACACTCGCATTTTCTTGTAGACCCAATTTTTGAATTTTTACAAGGGGTAAAAGGAGAGAAATCACCCTAAAATTTGTAACCCAATTTCTCTCGAGTAAGGAAATACCTCATATGCGTATGTAAAGTGTTCGGCGGGCGCAGTAGAGGGCTCAGAAGGGAAGGAGCGACAATGGGATTTTGGAGAGTGAGTTTTTCTGAAAGGGTTTTTGGGGGGCATGTCCCATTTAGGAAGCCCCTATGGTGCCAGAACAGTGGACCCCCCCCCCCACATGTGACCCCATTTTGGAAACTATACCCCTCATGGAATTTAATAAGGGGTGCAGTGAGCATTTACACCCCACTGGCGTTTGACAGATATTTGAAACAGTGGACTGTGCAAATCAAAAATTGTATTTTTCATTTTCACAGACCACTGTTTCAAAAATCTGTCATACACCAGTGGGGTGTAAATGCTCACTGCACCCCTTATTACATTCCGTGAGGGGTGTAGTTTCCAAAATGGGGTCACATATGGATATTTATTGTTTTGCGTTTATCAGAACTGCTGTAACAATCAGCCACCCCTGTGCAAATCGCCTCAAATGTACATGGTGCACTCTCCCTTCTGAGCCTTGTTGTGCGCCCCCAGAGCACTTTGCGCCCACATATGGGGTATCTCCGTACTCAGGAGAAATTGCGTAACAAATTTAGAGGGTCTTTTTTCCCTTTTACCTCTTGTGAAAATGAAAAGTATAGGGCAACACCAGCATGTGAGTGTAAAACATTTCTTTTTTTACACTAACATGCTGGTGTAGACCCCAACTTCACCTTTTCATAAGGGGTTAAAGAAGAAAAAGCCCCCCAAAATTTGTAAGGCAATTTCTCCCGAGTACGGCGATACCCCATATGTGTCCCAAAACTGTTGCCCTGAAATACGACAGGGCTCCAAAGTGAGAGAGCGCCATGCGCATTTGAGGCCTGAATTAGGGATTTGCATAGGGGTGGACATAGGGGTATTCTATGCCAATGATTCCCAAACAGGGTGCCTCCAGCTGTTGCAAAACTCCCAGCATGCCTGGACAGTCAATGGCTGTCCGGCAATACTGGGAGTTATTATTTTGCAACAGCTGGAGGCTCCGTTTTGGAAACAGTAGCGTACCAGACGTTTTTCATTTTTGGGGGGGAGGGGGGCTGTGTAGGGGTATGTGTATATGTAGTGTTTTTTACTTTTTATTTTAGGTTAGTGTTAGTGTAGTGTTCTTAGGGTACAGTCACATGGGCAGAGGTTCACAGCAAGTTTGCCGCTGAAAGTTTGAGATGCAGCGCAAAATTTGCGCCATCTCAAACTTGCAGCACTCACTGTAAACCTCCGCCCATGTGAGTGTACCCTGTACATTCACATTGGAGGGGGGGGGGGGGGGGGGGGGGCAAACATCCGGCTGTTGCAAACTCCGAGCATGCCCTTTGGCTGTCCGTGCATGCTGGGAGTTGTAGTTTTGCAACAGCTGGAGGAACACTGGTTTGGAAACACTAAGTTAAGTAATAAACTTTAAAATGTTTTGCAACCAAACTTAGTGTTTCCAAACCAGTGTGCCTCCAGCTGTTGCAAAACTACAACTCCCAGCATGCATGGTCTGTCAGTGCATGCTGGGAGTTATAGTTTTGCAACAATTGCAACAGCTGGAGGCACTGAGGTAGGAAACGGACAATGTTTCCCAACTAGTGTGCCTCCAGTTGTTGCAAAACTACAACTCCCAGCATGCCCAGACTGCCCAGACATGCTGGAAGTTGTAGTTTGGCAATATCTGAAGGATCAGATGTTGCCGAACTACAACTTCCAGCATGCTTGGGCAGTCTGGGCATGCTGGGAGTTGTAGTTCTGCAACATCTGGAGGTCCACAGTTTGGAGACCACTGTATAATGGTCTCCAATCTGTGCTCTTCCAGATGTTAGAGAACTACAACTCCCAGCATGCCTGGACAGACTGAGCATGCTGAGATTTGTAGTTTTGCAACATCTGGAAGAGCACAGATTGGAGACCATTATACAGTGGTCTCCAAACTGTGGACCTCCAGATGTTGCAAAACTACAACTCCCAGCATGCCCAGAAAGCCAAAGGCTGTCTGGGCATGCTGGGAGTTGCAGTTTTGAAACTCTCAGAGGCAGCAGTGAGATCGCTTTACGGCGATCTCACTGCTGCCAATGAAGATGCCGCCCTGCTGCCGGAAACTCACCTCCGGGACGCAGCGCAGCCGGGACCGCATGGAGGACGCCGGGACCGCTCGGGACATCGCTCGGACGGGTAAGTGACGCCGGGGGACGGGTCAGGGACACTTAGCAGAGCGGTGTGTGTCCCGATCCCCGTGATCCGGACTCACACACCGCGCTGCTAAGTATTTTCATAGCGAAACGCTGCTATCAGCTAGTCAGATTTGACCAGCTGATAGCAGCGATCGCTGGGGGGGGGGGGGGGGGATGAAACCCCCCGTGGTCACATGGTAAGATGGCTGGCTGTCAGTGATAGCCACCATCTTACCGGGTGCTGCGGGATGCCGCGAGTAGCGGCAGTAATGTTCATGACGTACCTGTATGTCATGGGTCGGGAACACCTTGCCACCCATGACGTACAGGTATGTCATAGGTCGGGAAGGGGTTAAAGGAGTATTCCACTGGAAAAAAAATAAAAAAATTTAATCAAATGATGCCAGAAAGTTAAACAGATTTGTAAATTACTTCTATTTAAAAATCTCAATCCTTCTAGTACGTATCAGCTGCTGTATACTACAAAGGAAGTCTATTTATTTTTTAACTTCCTTTCTGTCTGACCACAGTGCTCTCTGCTGACACCTCTGTCCATTTTAGGAACTGTCCGGAGCAGGATAGGTTTGCTATGGAGATTTGTTCCTATTCTGGACAGTTTCACTGTGGTCAGACAGAAAGGAAATTCAAAAAGAAAATAACTTCCTGTGAAGCATACAGCAGCTGATAAGTACTGGAAGAATTATGATTTTTAAATCTGTTTAACTTTCTGGCACCAGTTGCTAAAAAAAAAAAAAAAAATTTTTCCAGCAGAGTACCCCTTTAAGTGCTCCTTTAGACTGGGAGACCCATACCCATAAATGAGCAGAGCAAGATCGGCTCTCCTTTAAGAAGCCTTAACATGGCTTAATAATCATGCAGGCTACGATGAATAAATGATTTCTAGAACATTTGTGAGACATCATCGTTGGCCGTACATCCTCCAATTGCATTTGGTGATATGTGGCCAAATAACAAAGCATAGGCCTGCATAAACTATACAACCAACCAATGAGTGTTTTCTAATTCCTCTGCTCATTGCTGGTCCTTTCAAATAAGCCAATTATTTGGTAACAACTGTTAATTAGGCCACTTCGGCCTGCGTAAAGAGTTCAAAGTGTGTTACCCAGTCCTTCGTAGTTGTCAAAAAAGTTGAAAGGATGGCATGACATACATCAGTATGCCTTTTGGACAGGATACCTGTAACACTCACGGTTCAGTAGACAGGAACACTGGAGGTAGTAGATCTGCTGGACCGTTGTGGCAAATGACGTGGGCCATACCAGGAAGCAGAGTATAAGGTGCCGCTGGTTTTCACCAGAGCCCGCTGCAAAGTGGGATGGACTTGCTGCGGCAGGCGGAACTCCTGACACGACTCGACCACACAGGCAGCTGAGGAGATTCGAGGTACAGATTGGAAACAGCAACTTGTAGTCTGGATAGCAGAAGGTCAGGGCTGGCAGCATAGGTGCGTAGTCAGGAATGAAGCAGGAGGTCAGTAGGCAGGTGGCACAGGAGCAAGGTCAGGAAAGTAGCAGGAGGTCAGTAACAAGGCAAGGCAAAACAAACACAGTAACGTTTTCTCAATGGTACAAGGCAACAAACATCCGGCAGGGATGTGGGGGAGGAGCAGGAACTTATAGAGGAGACAAATAATTATGGGCTCACGGCCAGCACTGGCGGCCGGAGCGCAAACCTTAACAGTACCCCCCCCCCCCTTTGGTCTCCCCTCCTTTTGCGGTTCAGAAATTTCCTGAGAAGGTCACAGTCCAGGATATTCTCCTCCGGCTCCCAAGATCTTTAACCTTCCCAGTCAACCAAGAAGAATTGTTTACCTCTCACGGCCTTTGTGGCAAGAACCTCTTTGACATTAAAGACATCAGAAGAGCCGGAGACTGTTGTGGGGACAAGATTCTTTTGTGAAAACCGGTTTATGACAAGGGGCTTGAGGAGAGAAACATGAAATGAATTAGGAATACGTAAAGTAGCAGGCAAACAGAGTTTGTAAGAGACAGGATACATTTTTTGCAAGACTTGGAAAGGACCAAGATAGCGAGGACCAAGCTTGTAGGGTATCTTGAACCGCAAATATTTGGAGGAGAGTCAAACCTTGTCACCAGGAGGGAAGGAAGGAGGAGATGATCTACTCCTATTAGCTTGTGCTTTCATGTGTGAGGAGGCATGAGACAGAGACTGACGAGTTTGTTGCCAAATGGAAGTGAAGTCCCGGACAAGCTCATCAACAACTGGCACACCGGAAGAAACTGGAAGTTAAAGAGGTGAACCATAAACAACAAAAATGGGAGAAGACCTTGTAGAGTCCTGCTGGTTTCTGCTGAGGAGTTTTATCACAAGCACAAGTATCACAGGAATGGACAAAATCAGAAACGTCATGTTCTAGATGCGGCCACCAGTAGTGCCAAGAAATTAGGAGGAAAGTCTTGCGTACACCAGGATGACCTGCCACCAGAGAAGAATGACCCCACTTCAGTACCTTGCGTCTCAATCTGGCAGGTACAAAGGATTTTCATGGAGGAACTTGCCTTGGCGTGGAGTCCAAACCTATGACGGACCTGGAAAGAGCATCAGCTCTGATGTTTTTGTTAGCTGGACGGAAGTGAATGTAGAAATTGTATCTAGAAAAGAACAAAGACCACCTTGCCAGATGAGGATTTAATCGCTGTGCAGACTGAAGGTACAGAAGATTTTTATGATCTGTGTAGATGCTGACTGGATGAGAAGACCCTTCCAATAAATGTCGCCATTCCTCCAAGGCAAGCTTAATAGAATTCTCAATCTCCAATGGAGTGGTTCCCTTCAGCAGGTGAGAAAGTCTTGGAAAAGAAACCACAAGTTACAGTCTGACCTTTGGCATTTCTCTGGTAAGAACAGAACCGGCTCCAACAGAAGAGGCATCAACCTTCAAAGCGAAGGGCTTCTCCGGATCAGGTCTTGAAAGCACGAGAGCAGAGGAAAATGTAGACTTTAAACTGGAGAAGGCCTGTTCGACCTCAGGAGGCCATGTCTTGGGATTAAAGCCCTTTTTGGTGAGAGCCACAATCGGAGCAACCAAGGAAGCGAAATGTGGGATAAATTGACAATAATATTTTACGAATCCCAGAAAGTGCTGAAGAGTTGGATAGCCCGTAGACCAGAAGGACGAGGCCAATCCAATACTGTAGACAGTTTATCTGGATCCATCTGCTGGCCTTGATGAGAAACAATGTAGCCAAGAAACAGGAGACTAGACTTCTCGAAAAGGCATTCCTCCAGTTTGGCATAGAGATGATTCTTCCGAAGGAGTTGAAGAACCTGACGAACATGAGTACGATGCTCCTCTAAGTTGGTAGAGAAGATCAAGATGTCATCTAGGTACATGACAACACAGGTGTAGAGAAGGCCCCGGAAGATATCATTGACAAATTCTTGGAAAACGGCAGGAGCGTTGCAGAGACCAAAACGCATCACGAGATACTCAAAATGTCCATCACGAGTATTTAAGGTCGTTTTCTATTCATCTCCCTCGCGGATACGAATATGGTTATATGGACCCCGTAGGTCCAACTTGGAGAAGACCTTGGCTCCTCGGAGACGCTCAAAAAGTTGATAATGATTTTTGACCGTAATCTTGTTAGGTCCCCTGAAGTCAATGCAAGGTCGGAGAGAACCCTCCTTCTTCCCCACATAGAAGGAACCTCCTTTGGCAGGAGAAGAGGACTTACGGATAAAACCCTTTTGGAGGTTCTCCTGGATATACTTTGCCATGGCTTGGGTCTCTGGAACCGATAACGGGTAAATTCCTCCATGAGGAGGTGTGGTACCCGGCAGTAAATCAATGGGGCAATCGTATGTATGATGTGGAGGTAGAGACTCGCCCTGCTTCATGCAGAATACGTCCGAAAAATCTTGGTAAGGTAGACCAGGTAAAGGAGGAGGACAGGCAACAACTTTAGGCTGGACTGGCCTGAGACAAAGATTTTGACAGTGCTGTCCCCAGTGAATAATTTCTCCAGTTCTCCAATCAAGTTGCGGAAAATGACGTTGAAGCCAAGGTAGACCAAGAAGAAGTTCAGAGGTACAGTGAGGAAGCACATAGAACTCAATCTTTTTTTCATGCAAAACTTCCACTTGCATGATGAGAGGCTCAGTACGGAAAAGTACTTTACAGTACAGATTTTGTCCGTTAACAGAAGAGATGAACAAAGGCTTGGAAAGCCGAGTAACAGGAAGATGATATTTATGTACCAAAGAGGCATCAATGAAATTCCCTGTGGAACCAGAGTCCAAAAATGCAGTAGCGCTGAAAGAAAACTTGAGAGAAGCGTAGACTTGTACATGGATGGTCAAGTGAGGAGAGGTAGTATTCACACCTAGGGACGCCTCTCCCATGTGTCCTAGGTGCGAGCATTTCCCGGATACTGTGGACTAACTGAACCGTCTTTGAGTTAGTGTGCCAGGCTAGCACAATACAAGCACAAATTCTCACTGCATCATCATGACCTCTCCTGTTGCGTAAGATGAGAACGATCTACTTGCATAGCCTCTTTGGCAAGAGGCGCAGGAAACTGTAGAGGTGGACGTTGGAACACGGGTGCAAGGCGAGGATATCCCTGTGTTCGGGCAGCTTCCCTCTCTAAGCGCAGTTCTTCCTGCCTCTCAGCAAAACGCAAATCAATACGTGTGGCCAAGTGCTGCCGCAGGCGGCACCCAGGTCGCTACCCCTGGCACGACTCTACCACACAGGTGGCTGAGGAGACTCGTGGTCCAGATGGGAAACAGCAACTCGTAGTCTGGATAGCTGAATGTCAGGGCTGGCAGCACAGGTGCGTAGTCAGGAACAAAGCAGGAGTTCAGTAGGCAGGCGGCACAGGAGCAAGGTCAGGAACGTAGCAGGAGGTCAGTAACAAGGCAAGGAAAAACACAATAACGCTTTCTCAATGGCACAAGGTAACAAAGATCCGGCAGGGATGTGGGGGAGGAGCAGCAACTTATAGAGGAGACACAGGTGTTGCACATAATTATGGGTGTACTGGCCCTTTAAATCTTAAAGCCCTGACGTGCGCGCCCTAGAAGATGGGGATGCCGGAGCGGAGAGGCAGAAGAGGAGGCAGCAGGGGACCGAGGTGAGTGACGGACTGGGATTTGCATGCGGGCACGTCCCGCAATGCGAAGCCCAGCCCCGCCGGCAGCAGGGGAGAGCAGGGAATACTGGGTTTGTATACATATATATATATATATATATATATACACACATACACAACATATTGAGTGAATGAAGTGTGAACTCAGCCTGAATGGCAATGCAATTCCGAGCGGAAACATCTGCCCAGGAAATTCTGCTGTGTTCTCAGTGGAATTCTGCATGGACATTCCGCTGTGTAAGCATAGCCTCAAAAATGGCCAAAATGGATAATATTTTTTAATGAAACCAAATAATGTTATTATTTGGTTAATTTTTGGTTTAAAAACAAATTTTGCAAAAAAAAAAAGGGGGGGGGGATGTCTGGCTTGCTTAAAATAAAGTTCAGTGTAATGATTTAAAAAAACAATATTGAAATGTATATTCTACAAAATTTGACAAAAAGAATAAAAAGTATAAAAATTAAAAACATATATAAATAAATGTAATTAAATTATAATTACATTTAATTTAAAATTGTATTTATTTTCAGATTGGATAAAATAAACGTATGAAACATTTGTTTAACTAATATAAAACAGCATAGGACATGTTTTGCCACATAAACCCTGTATTTTTACTTTTTTCCCAACTGCCCAGAGCTGTAGGGTTTTCTTCTTCACAAACTCAAATTTTTTGGGGAGTATTTTCTCACATACTCTGAGTGTTTTGGGAGTTTTGTCAAGAACACACCCTTTTTTTCAATAACCACGCCCCATTTGTAGGGTTTTCAAAACTCTCTGAGTGATGTTGGGTCATGATACTAGAATCTGTCTCAGAAAGTGTCGCACGGGTTGTGTGACACAATTTGAGTCGCAGAACCCGACAAAAATTGACGGGATTATCTTAGTAAATGAGGGCTAATATGTGGGCTTCAAATGATGGTATTTAATGAAGCAGTGTGAACACTGTATTTCTACTCAGTTGTGATGCTGAAATATCCTGTTAAAATGGATTGTGTGAGTATAATGATTAACGTATTAACATGTTTTACAGAACGTTGGGGTGGGGGTGAATCACAAAAACCGCTAGAATAAAAGATGAGCTAATGAATTTACCTTTACACTTCAGTGCTACAATATTATACACGTAATAAACACCCTGGAAAAAACACAACAATACAAAGATGTATATGATAAATCCCTACAGCCCTAAACATCCAAATCATTATTTGGTGTTAATTTGCTCTTTGACTACAAACTGAATATTTATTGCTGCATGACTATCTGAAGTATAAGTCAGTCTGCAAAGGTTAGAACTTCTACTATGGCATGCCCGAATATGTTTGAACAGTGACAAGCACTGACATATTCCTTACCCCCAGCTGTTGCAGTCAGCCGTTTTGACTTTGGATTCTTATGGATTCTATGCAGCTTGTGAAATGATCTGTAATATGCTGTGTTCCTGCTTCCCTAGTCAGTGTTATGTATCTCACTCAGGGATGTCATGCGGAGAAGAAGACTCAATTTTGAGACATATTTTATACAGACATCAAATTGAAACAGGTTTGACGCAGGAAGAACTTCCGAATAGATGACTGGACTGAATGTCAGGCATCTATACATCCAAAGCCTGTACATTCCGTAGGCCTCTCCAGTTTTATTTGCAACTTCAGTGAAACAATTAAAAGGTACTATTTATTTAAAGCCAACTCCCAATGGACTTACAAGTAGTGGGCCGGTCTGGGATTAAGATCTGTTTAACATAAGTTTCCATTGACTATTCTAATTATTTCAATATACGTGTGATGATAAGCGTCACTGTGGCTAAACTTAGAGGAGGTGAGCAGTGTGGATTGTGGCAATCAGGTTCTCTGCAAACCAACAATGAAATAAGCCTCAAAACACATTTATAACTAAAGCCCTGTATAACACTTCTAGGGTCCTATGAGTGCATTCAAATAGATTTAACCCCTTAAGGACCGGAGGTTTTTCCGTTTTTGCATTTTCGTTTTTTGCTCCTTGCCTTTAAAAAATCATAACTCTTTCAAATTTACACCTAAAAATCCATATGATGGCTTATTTTTTGCGCCACCAATTCTACTTTGTAATGACGTCAGTCATTTTGCCCAAAAATCTATGGTGAAGCGGGAAAAAAAATCATTGTGCGACAAAATTGAAAAAAAAACGCTGTTTTGTAACTTTTGGGGGCTTCCGTTTCTACGTAGTACATTTTTCGGTAAAAATGGCACCTTATCTTTATTCTGTAGGTCCATACGATTAAAATGATCCCCTACTTATATAGGTTTGATTTTGTCGGACTTCTGGAAAAAATCATAACTACATGCAGGAAAATTAATACGTTTAAAATTGTCATCTTCTGACCCCTATAACTTTTTTATTTTTCCGTGTATGGGGCGGTATGAGGGCTCATTTTTTGCGCCGTGATCTGAAGTTTTTAACGGTACCATTTTTGCATTGATAGGACTTATTGATCACTTTTTATTCATTTTTAAATGATATAAAAAGTGACCAAAAATGCACTATTTTGGACTTTGGAATTTTTTTGCGCGCACGCCATTGACCGAGCGGTTTAATTAATGATATATTTTTATAATTCGGACATTTCCGCATGCGGTGATACCCCATATGTTTATTTTTATTTTTATTTACACTGTGTTTTTTTTTTTTATTGGAAAAGGGGGGTGATTCAAACTTTTAATAGGGGAGGAGTTAAATGATCTTTATTCACTTTTTTTTTTCACTTTTTTTTTGCAGTGTTATAGGTCACATAGGGACCTATAACACTGCACACACTGATCTTCTATGTTGATCACTGGTTTCTCATAAGAAACCAGTGATCAACGATTCTGCCGGATGACTGCTCATGCCTGGATCTCAGGCACTGAGCAGTCATTCGGCGATCGGACAGCGAGGAGGCAGGAAGGGGCCCTCCCGCTGTCCTGTCAGCTGTTCGGGATGCCGCGATTAGCCGCGGCTATCCCGAACAGCCCGACTGAGCTAGCCGGGAACTTTCACTTTCACTTTTAGCCGCGCGGCTCAGCTTTGAGCGCGCGGCTAAAGGGTTAATAGCGCGCGGCGCCGCGATCGGCGCTGCGCGCTATTAGAGGCGGGTCCCGGCTTCACTATGACGCCGGGCCCGCCATGATATGACGCGGGGTTACTGTGTAACCCCGCGTTATATCAGAAGAGCAGGACCAAGGACATACCGGTACGTCCTTGGTCCTTAAGGGGTTAAAGTGGTTTTAAGGCTGAGTTAATGTTACAGTGACATGTAGTAACCCGTGGTAACTAACAGCTTGTCAAAAAACACACTGCACTAGCAGATTTTGTATGCTTTTGAACAATAAAATAAAGGTGCATAAAGTATTCCTGGTTGTTGGCAGATGCCTGATGGTGTTAAAATGCAAACAGAGGTATCAGAAGATGCAATGGCTTTTTTCATGGATTGGTGTCCTAAAATAGTGATGACGAAATAGCTTTTGTATGAAAAGAAGAAGAAAAAAAAAGATCCCTTTTTATTGGGATCAAGGGTTGTGTATGATTAGACCTGGCTGGTAGTAGCAGTAGCAGCAAGGGTGGTGGACTGATGGGAGTTGTAGTAGCCAGCGGCAGCAGGGGTGGTGGTAGTACTGTTTAAATCAGTGGCAACTAGCACAAAAGTTTAAAATTCCTCACTGATCCATGCTTGAGTTTTTCCACGTTGCTGGCAGACAATCTTGGGTAGGAGTTTATTGCTGAAAAGTCGCAACAAGATGACTGCATAGCCCTTCCCTATAAAAATCAAATTTATTCTAATTTTTAGAAAATAAATCCCCCCATTTTGGCTTTAACCTCTTAAGGATAAAGGGTGTATAGATAGACCCTGGTCCCAGTACCGCAGTTTGAAGCATGCTCACAAGCTATGCACACTTCATACCGGGTGGGTCCGGGTTGCTATTAGCTATTGTTAATGCCGGACATCGCGAATTGGGCAGATGCCCGGCATTAACCCTTTAGATGCTGTAGTCAAAGTTGATTGCAGCATCTAAATGCCATATCTATTGGTGCCGGTAGCTCAGGGGAGCTAAGTGTAAAAGAGTTACTAAAAGTGAATTAGCCCCCTTCCCTAATAAAAGTTTGAATCACCCCCCTTTTTCATTTTTTTAAATAAAATAATGTAATCAAAAATAAACATAAACCATAAAAAATTTATAAAAATCGATCAAAAAGTCCCATGAGAAGAAAAATTGTAACAATACAAACTACAGCCCACAGTGCAAAAAATGAGCCCTAAAACAGCCCCGTATGCGGAATAATAAAAAAGTTATGTAGGTCAGAAGGTTACACTTTTAGCATGTAGTTAAAATTATTTTGCGAAAAGTGCACTGTGTAGAAACGGAAGCCACCAAAAGTTATAAAATGGCTTCAAAAAATTTACCCCACAAATATATATATATTTTTTGTTTTACCACATATTTTGTTATAAAATAAGTGATTTCACTACAAAAAACCCTACATGGGTCTGTAGGGGCAAAATTGAAAGCATTATGGTTTTTAGAAGGGGAGGAGGAAAAAACGAAAGTGCAAAAATGAAAATTGGCCTGGTCTTTAAGAGGTTAAGGGTGTGGCTATTCAGTTCTCATCTTTTCCTTTAAGTGCACAATATGCTTGTCAGTGCGCAAGTAAGAAAACATACAGCTCACAAGCCTTGACAGTTTTTCAAAGGCCCAGCTTGTTCTACCTCTGTCCTATACTGCCAAGGTTGGTCATCATGGTCCTCGTCATCTTGTGTAGGTTCCTTGTCCCCTTCGACACATTCCTTCTCCAAATCTTCCTCCTCAGGTCCCACTTCCTCACCCTCCTCATCCAACTCCTCCTCGCAAAGAACATCCATACTGCTGCCAGCTTCTTACATCCCTCCTTCATTAAAGGGGTTATCCACCATAAGGTGATTTTAGTACGTACCTGCCAGACAGTAATGGACATGCTTAGGAAGGATCTATGCTTGTCTTGGGGATAAATGGCTATGTTGTGAGATTACCATAACACTGTGGCTTTCTTATTGTCACCCCTTAAGGACTCAGCCCATTTGGGCCTTAAGGACAATTTTATTTTTACGTTTTAGTTCTTTCCTCCTCGTCTTCAAAAAATCATAACTATTTTATATTTCCATCCACAGACTAGTATGAGGGCTTGTTTTTTGCACGCCCAGTTGTCCGTTGTAATGCCATCACTCACTTTACCATAAAATGTATGGTGCAACAAAAAAAAATACTATTTGTGTGGGGAAATTAAAAAGAAAACCGCAATTTAGCAAATTTTGGAAGGTTTTGTTTTCACGCTGTACCATTTACTGTAAAAATTACATGTGTTCTTTATTCTTTGGGTCAATGAGATTAAAATGATACCCATGAAAACATGCTTTTCTATTACTGTTGCGCTTAAACAATATTGCAAACTATTTAACCAAATTAGCACGTTTAAAATCCCCTATTTTGAAAACCTATAACTTTTTCATTTTTCCGTATAAGTGGCGTTATGAGAGTTCATTTTTTGCGCTGTGATCTGTACTTTTTATTGATACCATATTTGCTTATATAAAACGTTTAATACATTTTTTATAAATTTTTCGGGGAATAAAATGTTTTGTTTTTTTTTACGTTCACCATACAGTATCATTAACATTATATTTTAATATTTTGGATATTTGGATATTTACGCACGCAGCGTATATATATTTTAAAAAATTTACACTTTTGGGGGGTGAAATAGGGAAAATGGGACAATTTACGTTTTTATTGGGGGAGGGGATTTTTCAAAAAATGTTTACTTTTTTTTATTTTTACACTTTAATAGTCCCCATAGGGCATAGCACTGCTGACTCCCAGCATGTAACTCCTAAAAAGCAAAACACTACATGTACACACATCCCTACACAGTCCCCCCCCCCCCCCCCCCCCCCAAATAAAAACGTCTTGTATGGCAGTTTTTCCAAAACAGAGCCTCCAGCTGTTGAAAACAACAACTCCCAGTATTTCTGGACAGCCATTGACTGTCAGGGGATGCTGGGAGCTTTCCAACAGCTGAAGACACCCTGTTTGGGAATCACTGCCGTCGAGTATCTTGGTGGCGGAAGCATTTCAAGGCAACGGTTTAGGGCCACATATGGGGTATTTCCGTACTTAGGAGAAATTGCGTTACAAATTTTGGGGGGCTTTTTCTCCTTTTACCCCTTATGAAAAGGTAAAGTTGGGGTCTACACCAGCATGTTAGTGTAAATTTTTTTTTATTTTTTTACACTAACATGCTGGTGTTGCCCCATACTTTTAATTTTAACAAGCGGTAAAAGGAAAAAAATTGTAACGCAATTTTACCTGAGTACAGAAATATCCCATATGTGGATGCAAAATGCTCTACGGCGCACAACATGGCTCAGAAGTGAGAGCGCAGCATTTATATTTGAGGTCTAAAGTGGTGATTTGCACAGGGGTTGCTGATTTTACAGTGGTTCTGACATAAACGCAAAACAATAAATACCCACATGTGACCCCTATTTGGAAACTACACCCCTCACAGAACGTAAAAATGGGTATAGTGAGCCGTAACACCCCACAGGTGTTTGACAAATGTTTATTTTAGTTGGATGTGAAAATAAAAAATAAAAAAAATTCACCAAAATGCTGGTGTTACCCTACATTTTTCATTTTCACAAGAGAAAATAGGAATTATTTGTAACCCCATTTCTTCTGAGTATGGAAATACCCCATATGTGGATGTAAAGTGCTCTGCGGGCAAACTACAATGATCAGAAGAGAAGGCGCGCCATTGGGCTTTTGGAGAGAGAATGTGTCCGACATTGAAGGCCATGTGTGTTTACAAAGCCCCCATAGTGCCAGAACAGTGGAACCCCCCCCCCCCCACATGTGACCCCATTTTGGAAACTTCCCCCCTCAGATAATGTAATAAGGGGTGCAGTGAGCATTTAAGCCCCACAGGTGTCTGACAGATTTTTGAACAGTGGTCTGTGAAAATGAAAAATGACAGATCTTTGCAACAGTGGGCTGTGCTAATGAAATTAAATTAAATTTTTCATTTTCACGGACCACTGTTCGAAAGATCTGTCAAACACCAGTGGGGTGTAAATGCTCACTGGACCACTCATTAAATTCTCTGAGGGGTGTAGTTTCCAAAATGGGGTCACATGTGGAGGAGGGGGTCCACGGTTCTGGCACCACGGGGGGCTTTGTAAACGCACATTGCCCCCGACTTCTATTACAACCAAATTCTCTCTCCAAACGCTCAATGGCGCTCCTTCCCTTCTGAGCAATGTAGTTCACCCGCAGAGTACTTTACATCCACATATGGGGTATTTCCATATGTGGGTTACACATTTTGGGAGGCTTTTTCTCCAATTACCCCTTGTGAAAATGAAAAATTTGGGGTAAAACCAGCATTTTAGTGAAAAAAAATCTAACTTTTCATTTTCATGTCCAACTTTAGCGGAAATTTGTCAAACACCTGTGGGGTGTTTAGGCTCACTGTACCCCTTGTTACGTTCCTTGAGGGGTGTAGTTTCCAAAATAGTATGCCATGTGTTGTTTTTTTTTGTGTGCTGTTCTAGCACCATAGGTGCTTTCTAAATGTGAAAACCATTTCAGCAAAATGTGCTTTCCAAAAGCCTCCTTCTCTTCTGAGCATTGTAGTGCGCCCACAGTGCACTTGACGTCCACATATGGGGTATTTCCATTCTTGTAAAAATGTTAAAATTGGGATTTAAAAAAAAATTTCATTTACACATCTGATTTTAACGAATAGTCGTCAAACACCTGTGGGGTTTTAAGGCTCACTGTACCCCTTGTTGCATTCCTTGAGTGCTGGAGTGCTGAGTGTGGTGTATCCAACCTCATCCAATCATAGCTCCTCTCACACTTAACTGCCATTATGCTGTTGGTTGGACACCACCTCCTCAGCACTCCAGGCTGCACTTCCTGTGTTTGGGCTTCGGTCCTAAGTCTGTGTATAAGATGGGGGGAAATGTGCTCTTGAGCTTTTTTTAAGCACAAATAAAACATAGAAAACTTCATTTTTTTAACCAAAGTATATTAGAAATATTTTTTATTTACCAGTGTGCAATAGCAAAAAAAATTCATGAGAGTTACCAATTAAGGGGTTAAAGAACATGATAAAGAGCTTAAGCGTTGACTTGGCCTTCATATTGCTTAAAATCTCACTGTGGGATGTGCTGCAATAATCAAGAATGATCCATGGAGGCCTTACCTCAAAATTTATATCACTCCAAAAATCCTCTGGATGCCAAATATCACAAGACACAGTCAGAGGTCTTATGTCCATGTTAGATGGGTCACAGCTGTTTGGACAGCACCAGAGAACCTACACAGTATTATGCATGAGGTGTTAATGTTATGGCAGATCAGTATAACACCACTTACATAAAAGTAATGGCAATGAATAGCAGGCACCCATTTTCAATATGTATACGATTCTGTTTCTTCTTGAAACAAAAAAATCATTCACCAAAAAATCATTAAAAGCAAGTGAAAAAGATGCTGGGTATTATTCTTAATATCCATCTGATGTTTAGCCAATAAGACCTCCTGGCTGAATAAAAAAAACAAAGTAACTTTGCAACTTTGTCCTATTCACCCTTCAGTAATGCTGCCCACATACACAGGGAATTGTCATGATAAGGTCAGCAAACATGAAAGCATGCAATGTGTAAGCAACGTTGTGCCTTGGAGATTACACACATAAATATATACTGTATTTCATGCTACCAAATCAAATATTTGAGCTTTAAAGGGGTTTTCACACAAAGCGAGCCCCTCTACAAAGATTTCTGCACAGGGCATTATGTCTGCGTACAAGTCATTCATTCCTCCTGGCTTCAATCCTTTTCTCTAGTAAAGCTAGCTTTTTTTTATCTCTCAGAGCAACAACTTGCTATGTGGTTGGATACCGATACTAGCGTTTTTTTATTTTTTTTTATGAATTGGGTGTAAACTCTACAGGCACTTCAGCACATGTAAGAAGTCCTCATAAATCATACATGGTGTACCTTATTCTTTAAGTCTCAGAATAACTTCAATAAGAAGCAGCTCAAATCAAAGTGGAAACTGCAGAAGGGGTACAAGAGAGTTTCTATATCTAAGCAGCATTCAACAGTCACCAGGATGGAGTTCTACAACAATATGTCAAAGCACATGCGATAGAATACATTGTTTACAAGCCGTGCACCCTTCAAAAGGAACACAGCCATGTAGGACAGGGCTTGAAGACTCTGCACTCTTGTATTTGTTGACAAGGAGTCTTAGTGTTGTCGCCTAGCTGCCTGCCTCTAGAGCCGGGGTAGATTACGGATCTCTTCCATATTACATGAAGGGTTCCAAATTACCACCCAATACAGAGTTCACGGTAGGTTCTCTGTCTTAAGTTTATTTTAATAATTGTTCTTATGGTTTTATATGGATCATATAGTATGCATAGTGGTTGAACTCCTGTATAAGACACTGCCCAATTTGAATCTTAAGACTGACCTCCAGTGTGCAGAATATTTTTGGGAAAATAATTGCAAGGAAAAAGAAAAAAGTCACACTAAAGCCAATACATTTCCTGAGTTTAATGCTTCTTAGTAAGATGAGATAGTTTGCATCTCCGTGAAGATGACTAGTGCACTTCAGTTTTACACTAGAAAGTTAATATGTTACCCTGTTCCTTGCACCTGACAAAAAAACTACCAATTAATTATAAATGGCGTCACGGTTTGTACATCAAAAAAAAAAAAATAAGAAAAAAAAAGAAAAAAGACAATTACTCAGATATTGTCTTGGCAGCCAACAATTATTCATCAAGAGCCTTTCAAACATTGATTTTTTTTTCTAGACTGGCAGATTAAAGAAAATAAAGGAAACTTTTGTTTTAGAGAAAAGCCAGTGCTTGAGCAAAATTTAGAATAAGAATTAAGTT
The DNA here is from genome assembly GCF_029499605.1 of Hyla sarda. Lineage (NCBI taxonomy): Eukaryota > Metazoa > Chordata > Amphibia > Anura > Hylidae > Hyla > Hyla sarda. Next base: position 513,760,919 of record NC_079189.1, on the reverse strand, counting down.
ATTGTAAATGTGCTTGTGTGAGGAACCGGCTTCTCCTCAGATACACAGGTTAACATTCCAACATATTAAGTCAGTTGTCTTTGACTTGCCAAATGACAGAATGGCTGCTAATTGTAAGCAGACAATTGTAGATGCAAATGTGTACGCAAAGTGCTGGGGAGAAAAGTACTATATCAATAACTGGGACTATTGCTATCACTATGCGAAATAAGGGCTATTTATTGAATAAGAATGGAACGCTGCAGTAATGAAGATAAGAGCGGCTATATTCTTCAGACTGATTCCTATTTCCAAATTCAGGCAATTTATGTTTAAAAATAAATGTGTGTGTGTGAGAGTGTGTGTGAGAGTGTGTGTGTGTGAGAGTGTGTGTGAGAGTGTGTGAGAGTGTGTGTGTGTGTGAGAGTGTGTGAGAGTGTGTGTGAGAGTGTGTGAGAGTGTGAGTGTGTGAGAGTGTGTGTGAGAGTGTGAGAGTGTGTGTGAGTGAGTGAGTGAGTGAGAGTGTGTGAGAGTGTGTGTGTGTGTGTGTGTGAGTGAGTGAGAGTGAGTGAGTGTTTGTGAGAGTGTGTGAGAGTGTGAGAGTGTGTGAGAGTGTGTGAGAGTGTGAGAGTGTGTGAGAGTGTGTGAGTGTGTGCGTGAGAGTGTGCGTGAGAGTGTGTGTGTGTGTGTGTATAAAAGCATATAAAAAAGGTGTTTGTATGTTAAGTTGTTGTGTGTATATATAAAAATAAAGTGTATGTTTATGTAAAAGTTAATGTGTGTTTATAATAAAGTGTGTGTATATAAAAAAAGTATATGTATGTAAATAAAGTGTGTGAGTGTAAAAGTGTATGTCAATAAAGTGTGTGTATGTACATAAGGTATGTGCATGTGTGTAAAGTGTGTGTATATATATATATATATATATTTATAGATACATTCTGTGCATATTTGTAAAAATAAATGTGTGTATGTGTGTAAAGTGTTATGTGTCTGTAAATAAAGTATGTGTGTGTGCGTGTCAGGTAAATGTAGTAAAAGTATACACGTTGGGTCAAGAAATTGTCTCGGACAATAAATTCATCACTGCTACACATGAATCTAAAATGAGTCAACTAAAACATACCCATACCCATATATATTTAAAAATATATCATTTTAATATATTATATTAATAAAACTATATATATACATACATTTATATAGGCCCATTTACCTTCAGGACTAATGCAATATAAAATGACACAGTGTGGTTAGGAAGCCAAATGAAATTCAATTTCCACACACATACACACTCTATACACATAGGAAAACGTAATTTCATACCTAAAGCTATATACAATGTGGTAAATTGTTCACAAATATGAATGGTTGAGAAATATCAAATAAATAAATTATATTTTATATATAAATATATATATATATATATATATATATATATATATATATATATATATATATACACATACACGCAAAATTATGTAAGTCATTTTGTTGCAGAAAAGATCCCAAATGGCAGGCTCAAGAATCCCTGGTTACAACTGAGAATACAGAAAACTGCTCATCATAGCTGCTACCATGGTAAACACAAAGTACGACACATCCAAGCTGCTCCATTATAACTGTAGGCTCCAGCGCCGTGTTAAGCGCTCACCTGCACGGGCAAAGTGCTTTAGAGTGACACTTTAGCAAACTCTGCAAGTTGTTTAAATAAAAGGTCTGTCCCTCTTCACTCCCACCCCCTTTCATCTGCTACCAGGAGACCATTTTAATTCACTCGCTAAAATAATTTCACTGAATATAGAAACATAGGAAGCAATATCCCATCTATCAGTTTTCATACCGCCAAGCTGGACCTTTTCCATTATTGCTGCCCTACATTCATTGCTCTTTCATTGCATCTGTCAGCATTTCCTGACAGCGCATTATGGAGCACATGGCTACAAAGTCACTATCAATCAGCTGGCGACCATGTAGATAGAAGTAACAGACTATTGATAATGGATCCTAAATCAGATCATCATAGCTTTAGCCCAGAACTCTTAAAAGGCAGCAGCCCGCTGGGAATCTGCGCTCGCTTTCATCTGTGTCCCTTTTGTGAGATAAAATATACAACAATGTCGGTAATTTTTCCACCTTTACCAGCGTCGAGCACAAAGAAAAATGTGACCACTGCGGGTCAGGAATACAGCATGTCACCTGCGCAGCAAACTGCGCACACCTTTCTATTCCTGCCATGTGCCAGTCACAGGAGGACGGCTGGCATCTGCCAACAGGAGATATTTAATAAAGAATTGAACGTCTACAATACATGTATCCCTCGTTGTAGTCTGTAAAACTTGGGGAAAAAATAAACACACATTCCCTATATCAGTGTTTCCCAACCAGTGTGCCTTCAGCTGTTGCAAAACTACAACTCCCAGCATGCCCTGACAGCCTATTTCTGCCATATGCCAATCAATGGAGGACAGCTAGAATCTGCCAATGGGAGATTTTAAATAAAGAACTGGATGTCTACAATACATGTATCCCTCATTGTAGTCAGCAAAACCTCATTTACATGTAGTGGGGGAAAAAATACACACATTACCTATATCAGTGTTTCTTAACCAGTGTGCCTCCAGCTGTTGCAAATCTACAACTACCAGCATGCTCATTGTAGACTGCAAAACCCCATTCACCTGAATGGGGAAAAATAGTGGGAAAGATACATGCACAATTGCTTTGTAAGGGTTTTCCAACTCGTGTGCCTCCAGCTGTTTCAAAACTACAACTCCCAGGAGTTTTTTTTTAAATAAAGAACTGAATGTCTAATTTGCACGTATCCCTCGTTGTAGTTTGCGAAACCCCATTTACACGTACTGGGAACAAATAAATGCACTTTCCCTTTATTAGTGTTTCCAAAAGGTGTGTCTCCAGCTGTTGAAAAACTACAAATCCCAGCATGCCTGGAGAGCCCATTCATGCTATGTGCCAGTCACTGGAGGACGGCTAGCATTTGCCAGCAGGAGTTGTTTAATAAAGAACTTGCCCAGTTGCCCATAGAAACCAATCAGATCGCTTCTTTCATTTTGTTAAAAAGAAAGAAGCAATCTGATTGGTTGCTATAGGCAACTGGGCACCTTTTCCTCTGGACAGGTTTTGACAAATCTCCCCCTGAATGTCTACAATACATGTATCCCCCCGTTGTAGCTTGCAAAAACCCCATTTACACGTAGTGGGAAAAAATTGACGCATATTTTTTATATCAGTGTTTACTCTACAGTGTGCCTCCAGCTGTTGCAGAACTACGACTCCCAGCATGCTGGGAGTCGTAGTTTTGCAACAGATGGAAGCACACTGGTTGGAGAAACACTGCCCTTTAGGTTTCAATTGTTTCCCCATGCAATGGATGACATCTGTAACACTTTATAAAAGATTGGTGTCCAAAATCCCTGCAGAAATTTTTCACGTCGTCGTCAGCCATAGGCTGTCCAGGTATGCTGGGAGTTGTAGTTTTGCAACAGCTGGAAGCCCACCGGTTGGGAAAACACTGCCCTATAGGTTTCCAAATTTTTGCCATGCAATGGATGACATGTGTAACACTTTGCGTCCAAATTCACGGCAGAAATTTTTCACGTCGTCTGCACGTTTAGACACCTGCCAGTTCAACTAGCTGCCTTATCCATGGCTCAACATTTTATTTATTTATTTTTTATATATACTACGTCAAATATCCTAATTTGTTTACAGTTATTTTGTCCTTAATTAAAAGTAAAAAAAAATAAAGTGAGCTCCTTGGAGATATCTAAAAATCTAACTGAACCTGAAATGCTAATTTTTCTTAAAAGAAAAAATTAAGGTGATAAATAGATATAAAAAAAATTTGAAAAAAAAAAGGTTGACTTGGCTTTTAGTATTCCTCCGTTATCACCATAATTGCCGCATGTCTGTCATCACTAGGAAAAGGGAAAAAAACGTGTCTTTCTCAGCTGCTCCCCTGCTTGTTTTGTTCCCATATTCTTGTAAAGTGGGAGAAAATATGTGTCATTTAATGAATAGTGCTATTCTTTGTCTGACAGCTTCATATCTGTTAGGTGTAGGAGGCCTAGTACTTTCCTTTTCTGATAATGTTTTTGACAGTGTGCTAAAATCCTCCCTCCAAAAGGCCGGCATAGAGATTCTGCTAAAAGGGGACTTCATCTATTTTTTTTTCCCTGAATGGGTGCCCTCTTTTAACCCCCTTCAGCTTCTCTTTTTCCATTAATTGAGCTGATCAGATTGAGCATATGAATTTGCCTTTGATGTATTCACGTGTTTAGTCGACGTCGCTGTCTCTCTCATTGGCAGCGGACGAAGCTCTCAGACAAATAGGACTGTTGCCTTGGTAACAGGCAATAGCAAGGGATTGCTTGAAAAATATTTTTATTTCAAAATTCAAAACTGGAAAATTCTCACTGGATACGACGCCGGGTTTTCAACATGTCATATCTAATGATGAATGCAATTAGGAATCTCACTTGTGTTTTAAATAATAAATTAGGCTAATTTCCTAGACCTTTTTATGATGGCATACAAATATGCCATTTTTTTTTAAATTATTAATATTATTCGAAACTAAGAATTTATCCCTTTTGTTCTTGGGATTTATTAGGATGACTGTGGTCAACCTTCTAAAATGTTAAAGCCATAGGCCTAAAGGTAATCAGATTTTTTTTTAATACTCAAAGCTGCTCAGCTGTTTGGTAATTCCTTTCAAAAGCAGGTATAGAAATCGCTGTCTAAGTGCCCATAGCTATACTAGTGAGTGAATCTCATAGGATACAACGATGCCCACAGCCATTTTTAATTACTGTGCTGAAAAAGTGGCTTGATGCAGAACATAAGTTTGTGAGGACCGCAATCTTGGAACGCTAGTTTTGTTGTTACTGGAAAATCGCTTGACATATTGAATGTAATCCAGCTAAAAGGTGACACCGGTTTAACGAGAATACAAAGTGGCAGTGGTTATAACAGTAAAGGCTCTGTCTCATTGGAAAATAACTCAATGTTTGAAGGATTACCCAGTGTTTCAGAAAAAAATAATATGGATCTGGGCAGGGGGTCCGGAGAAATAGAAAAAAAAAGTCATACAGTGACACGTACCTAGCCCTGGTCCTCCTGCAGCTCCTCTTTAGCCTCGTCCGGCCTCCCAATCTGTTTTCTTCTTCCAAGGAGAACGCGTGCTTCTGGGCAAAGCTGAACATTTGACCAGGGCTAGGTAAGAATGCCTTTTTTTTCTACATTCCTTCTTCCTAGGCACCATTTAATATTTGTTATAAAACACTAGAAAACCCCTTAAAATCAAGTTTTAGTGTGAAATTTAAAAAAAAAAAATTTTTTTTAAATTATCACTGCACACATTGCAGGGATTACACTGATCTATGTTATCTGCATTCGACTGCTACAGCCTGCCATAGAAATTGCGTTGGGGGGGGGGGGGGGGTGAACGGACCCATAGACACCAGGGATTACCAGCATTTAATGTTTAAATGCCGTGATCACTATAGATCATGGAATTTATTAATTTAAATGGTGCAATCTCTAATGCTCCTTATTACCGCCAAATGTCTGCTGCTGATAGGGCCTGACAAGCGCGTGTCATGTTTCCCTCATGTATATCATGGTCGGAATGGTTTAATTAGCAAAAAAAGGATATATTGCCTTTAAATGATCATTGTTATTTAAAAAAAAAAAATTAAATGTTGTAATAAAGTTAATCAGAGATAAAAGCATCTTTTTCCTCTTTTCAGGCTCCTTTTGTGCCCTTCCACCTCCTAAACTTTCATTAAAGGGGTACTCCGGCCCTATGCATCTTATCCCCTACCCAAAGGATTGGAGATAAGGAAGGGAATTCATCAAGCTTTTTAGATCATCCTCACCTGTATAGTTAGGTATGTAAAATGTTTCACTTCTTCCCTTACACCATTTTGTAATTTTGGGGGTTTCCGTTTCTACGCAGTGCATTTTTCAGTAAGAATTACACCTTCTCTTTATTCTGTAGGTCCATACGATTAAAAGGATACCCTACTTATATAGGTTTGATTTTGTTGTATTTCTGGATAAAATTATAACTACATGCAGAAAAATTAATACATTTAAAAATGGCCTCTTCTGACCTCTATAACTTTTTCATTTATCCACATATGGGTATGTATGAGGGCAAATTTTTTTGCGCCATCATCTGAAGTTTTTATCAGTACCATTTTTGTTTTGCTTGGACTTTTTGATCACTTTTTATTCATTTCTTTATGGTATATGTTTATTTTTATTTACAGTTTTTTTTAATGGGGAAAAGGGGGGTGGCAAGGGATGAAATCATCTATATTAACTTTTTTTCCACTTTTTTTTTGGCAATGTTAGAGCCCCATATGGGACTATAACATGCATTACACTAATTGCCCACACTGATCAATGCTATGCCAAAGCATAGCATTGATAAGTGTTTTTGGCACTCGACTGCTCCTGCCTGGATCTCAGGCACGGAGCAGTCATTCGACGATCGGACACCGAGGAGGCAGGTAGGGGCCCTCCTCGTGTCCGTATAGCTGATCAGGACACCGCAGTAAAACCGTGGTAGTCCCGATCAGCCCGACTGATCTGCCAGGAATGTTTTTTTTTTACTTTAGACATGGTGATCACCTCTGATCGCTGCGTCTAAAGGGTTAATACCGGACATCACCACGATCGGGTACGCCCTGAGTCTCCAAGAGGTTAAAGCCCCATTAAACCCCATTTGAAATCTTAGAAATTATCACATTATTAAACGTTAAGGATATGTTCTGAAACAACTCTATTAAAACAATAAGCAGTGGTGCTGACTGTAGGTGCACTGTTTTTTGACTAGCTAATCCCATAAGGTTCTGGTTTCAATTCCTGCCTGAAAAGGTGGGAAATGTAGGAGGTAAATCTTCAGTTATGTTCCCGCACGCCAAATTCATCATGGGGCATGCAACTTTTCATGAATTTGGCACAGGGAGTTAAAAAACAAGGCGACGTTTCATGACTAAAATAGTAAAAAGTAGATGAGTATTGATGAATTCCCCTAAAGATGTCTGATCCCCCGGTGATCTCTGTGCATGCACCGCAGCATTCTGAACACAGAAGCTTGGGACTTCTGTGTTCAGGATGTCATGCCACACTCCCTCCATTCATGTCTATGGGAGGGGGCGTGGCTACTGTGTACTAGCAGTCATGCCCCCTTCCATAGACATGAATGGAGGGACGGTGGCGTAACATCACGAACACTGAAGCCCAAAGCTTCCTTGTTCAGAATGCCACGGTGCTGGCCCTGAGATAGTAGGAAATCCCAGCCACTGGACCCCAGCGATCAGACATCTCATTCCCTATCCTTTGCATTGTGTTTACCAGATGGACTAGAGGCTTACTAAGGGATCAGTTTCATGCTGCCCATGAGAAAATATGGAGAGGGGAGTGGTGAGGAGGTACATAGAAGGGGGAGTAATTCGAGAGAGCCAGAAGCAAACAGAGGCTACAAAGAGAATAAACAAGCTTACCCCCAGTACTTGATTTCAAAACTCAGTACCACTCTATATTGTCCTTCATGCTGCTCTTCCCTGTATGCAGTGTATGGGAGCTATTATAGAGGTATAGAGATCAGAAATATGATGAAAAATGGCTTATATGAGTTACATAATCGCTGTATATAGTGCTACTCGTCATGTACACACGACAGCTAATCCTGAAAAGTTACTTAACACATTAGGTATGCCTTATTAGTTCAATTATAATAATTAACATCCCATATTATACCCTTATCACATCAGCATGAAAAATAATAGCCTGATCCTCCCTGTCATTTTCCTTGTTCACTTTATTTTCTTTGTATATTAAAAGGAATAGTGTAAAGACAAAATCATATCTTCCTAAATTGTGAGGAATTTCTACTACATATACAGAGGTTCAAAGGTGTGATGGTTCACTTTAGTGGGCAAAAATGCAATGGGCACCACGTGTGGGCATTGAGATTGATAGATCACATATTGGAATTTCAAAGTCTTATCTTGAAAAAAAAACTGACTGCTGAGACCCCAGTTCCTTACTAAACCTGTGCTTGGTGTTTTCTTTTCCCATAATTTCATGTTCAACTAACCACTTATTTATCACTTTGACCTCGTGACATGGAGTTTTATAGTGGTGGAAAAAAGCATTGTTCACCACCAAATTGCCACTGGATCGTTGAGTGATGGAGGATGTTTAGATACCAACAAGTGCCAGGACCGTCTCCTACAGATTACAGTTACAGGATTGGTTCAACACCAGTGCAGAGCTTGTTCATGAATGGCAGCAGGCAGGTGTAAAGTGCATCTGCACGAATAGTGATGTGAAGGCTAGCTTGGTGTCAAAAAGGGCAGAAAAAAGACCTTATTTTCTAAGAAACACATCAAGGACAGAGTGACATTCTGCAGAAAGTACAGGGACTGGACTGCAGAATGGAAAAAAGATTGTCCAAAGAAATAAATGTGAGCGCTACTATGAGTCCTACCATCCTCTAATAGTAACTTCCCCAACGATTCTGGAGCAAGTTGGAGATAAACAATACTTTTTTACAGCATGGTGAAACAAAATATCACAAGGCCAAAATGATATCTAAATGGCTCAGTGAACAAAACATTAAAGGGGTATTCCAGGAAAAAACTTTTTTTTTTATTTATCAACTGGTTCCAGAAAGTTAAACAGATTTGTAAATTACTTCTATTAAAAAATCTTAATCCTTTCAGTACTTATGAGCTTCTGAAGTTAAGGTTGTTCTTTTCTGTCTAAGTAATCTCTGATGACACGTGTCTAAGGAAACGCCCAGTTTAGAAGTAAATTTCCATAGCAAACCTCTTCTAAACTGGGCGGTTCCCGAGACACGTGTCATCAGAGATTACTTAGACAGAAAAGAACAACCTAAACTTCAGAAGCTCATAAGTACTGAAAGGATTAAGATTTTTTAATAGAAGTAATTTACAAATCTGTTTAACTTTCTGGAGCCAGTTGATATATATATAAAAAAAGTTTTTTCCTGGATAACCCCTTTAATATTTTAGGTCTGTGGCCGACTCACCAAATCTTAAACCAATTGAGAACCTGTGGTCAATCCTTAAAAGCAGGTGGACAAAAAAAAATAAATACAGAAAGTGTGATAAACACTCATAGCACTGATTTAGGCAAGAACTGGGTTGTCATTAGTCAGTATTTGGCCCAGATGTGGATATCCTGCATGCCAGGGCAAATTGCAAAAGTTTTGAAAAAGAAGGGTCAAAAGATGTGGTCCCGCGAATACACTCAGTTTGTATATTAAAGGAAAACGGTGACCCGTTCACCCACACTAAATCCGATACACTGGGTTAAAATGCGGGTGAACAGGAGACCAATGCGGGGTTTCTGATCTATGTACGTACCTGAAGTCCAGCGCCTGGTCCCTCTTAAGTTCAGCTTCTTCCAGCTCTGAATTGCTCGCTGGAGACAGCCCCAACGGCTGGACGTGAATATTCATCGGCGCTGATCACGTGAGCGCTCAGTAGGCACAAGTAGACATATAGGTCAGAAACCCCACATCGGTTTCCTATTCACCCGCACTATAACCAGGTGTATTGGGTTTAGTGTGGGTTTAGAACATAAGCAAAGACTGGAACAGAAGCAGGCCTAGTTTGATAGCAGAGGTACAGGCAAATACATTTACATGTACAAGCCAGGACACAAAGCAAGCCACAAGAACAAGATCAGGAACCAGGAAGGTACCACATGAACAAAAAAAGGGAAGCACAACATGCACAACCAAGCAAGGAAGGAAATGAGTTGATCACCAGGCAGCATTATTCAACTGAGAACCTTTACAAATACACTACCTGGCCTAACATCATGTAAAATAGTTGTTTTCTATGGCAACCCAATGCACACTGGCCGAAGTTGAGCTGTTGTGTGGACAAGTGATAATGCCTGGCAACTGGATGAGATTGATAACCAGAGACGTGGCCAGGAGTCAGGCTGGGTTCACACATATCTGGTGTCTGGCTCAGTGAGCGCAGCCTAAAACTGGCCACAAATGATACCACAACTGAAGATCAAGTGCAGTTGTTTAGCATCTGGCATTCATAAACTGTTCAGGCGAGGCAGGGAAACGCAGCAAGATGTATTCTATCAGGTGACCATCCAAATGAATGGGATCAGTTCTATCATCTGTTTTCCTCTGGTGCTTTTTCTACAAGACTGGAGGGAAATGCAGCTGAATAAATGTTAAGGAGGCCTATTGTGTCTGCTCTATTTCAAGATAATTTTTGTGGATAAAACCACAAAAAAGTCTAAGTATACTGCACAAAAAAGGCACCCAAATAAAAAAAATTATAATAAAATGAATATTGTCATATATTGCCATATACTGTCACTACTTAAAAAGTCTACAAGCATAACTTAACCAATATACAATTTACAATGTAAGGTAGCTGTCACACAAGGTTTCAGGAAGCACATATCTCATGCAGAGAAAGCTGGGTGAGATACAAGAAATAAAAAAAATAGCTTTGAAATAAAAGACTATAGCTGCTAAGGGACTTTAATAAAGTTCAGTTTTTTTTTTGTTTAGTTTTTTTTGACAGGCAGGTTGGTAGTGGGTCCTTTCATTCCCTTCCTGGTCCTTTCAGGTCTTCACTGTTGCCCAAGGCAGACACAGCCTATTACTGGCCTTACAAAAGCCTTCAGGAGAGGCTGTGAGGAAACTTGATCTCTGCTGCAATAGTGAAAGACTGAGGTCTGCTAGTCTGTTGTGGAACACTAATACTATGCAACACATTTTGATGCGTACAGTTTAATCGAAGAGCGGTTCCATATGTGATAATTGGTGCATCACAATTTTCAGGTGCTGACAAGTTTTCCACCGGAGTACCTGTTAAAGGGATACTCCGGTGGAATTATTATTTTTTTAAATCAACTGGTGCCAGAAAGTTAAACAGATTTGTAAATTACTTCTATTAAAAAATCTTAATCCTTCCAGTACTTAATAGCTGCTGAATAAAACAGAGGAAAATATTTTTCTTTTTGAAACACAGTGCTCTCTGCTGACATCATGACCACAGTGCTCTCTGCTGACATCTCTGTCCATTTTAGGAACTGTCCAGAGCAGCATTTGTTTTCTATGGGGATTTTCTCCTACTCTGGACAGCTCTTAAAATGGACAGAGGTGTCAGCAGAGAGCACTGTGGTCATGATGTTAGCAGAGAGCACTGTGTTCCAAAAAAGAAAAGAATCTCCTCTGTAGTATTCATCAGCTAAAAAGTACTGGAAGGATTAAGGTTTTTTAATAGAAGTCATTTACAAATCTGTTTAACTTTCTGGCACCAGTTGAAAAAAAAAAAAAAAGTTTTCCACTAGAGTACCCCTTTAACCAGGATCTATGGTACAGAGTAGACAAATACATTTGGAAATTTTTGAGCAGCTCATGGTACCCCAACTATACTGCTGAGTAGTCTTAGATCTAGCAAACAAACATGTGCTAGGTGAATACCTTGGAGTGTGGGGGGGGGGGGGGGGGGGCGGGGGTTAATAGATCATATCCTGCAGCATTTTAATGACCTGGGGTTCATAAGGAAGTGCAGAAGTACTGTGTACCAGAATCCAGAATATCAGTGAACTACTTGTGTGTCACACTTTAGGAGTCATTTAATACGGGTATATTCTGGTGGTGTTAGATTATGCCGCCTATTATTCAGAGGCAGTAGCTCTGAGAAACACCTTAGGGAATAGTTAATTATAAAGTGTACCAGCTGGGTGGGAAAAAGTCAGAACAGTTGAACCACATAAATTTACTTAAGCCATGGAAGGGCAGAGAGTCTCTGTCAGCAGTGAGCTTCCCTAGTAAGACTGTTTTAGAAATACCTGTGTCGGCAGTAAGCACTCCTTGTAGAAATAGTCCAGAACTGCATATATTAACCTCTTAAGGACGCAGGGTCTACCTGTACCCCCTGCGCCAGGTCTCGATATATAACGCGGGGTCACACCATGGGTCGGTTCCAGCAGCTAGTGAAAGCCGGGACCCTGGCCTAATAGCATGCCGCACCAAAGGTTTGTGCCGCGCGCTATTAACCCTTTAGATGCGGTGTTCAAAGTTGATCACCGCATCTAAAGTAACAAAAATACACTCCCGGCAGTTCAGTCTGGCTGATCAGGACCATGGCGGTGAAATCGATCAGCTAGAACGCGAGCAGAGGGTGCCTTACCTGCCTCCATCGCGTCCGATCGGCGATTGCTCCAAGCCTGAAATCTCAGCTTGAGCAATCGACCTCCGATAACACTGATCATTGCCATGTTAATGATCTGTGTAGCAGATCAGTGTGTGCACTGTTATAGCCACTAGAGGGGGCTATAACACTGCAAAAAAAAAAAGTGTGAAAAAAAGTTAATAAAGATCATTTAACCCCTTCCCTAAAAAAAGTTAGAATCATCTTTTCCCATTTAAAAAAAACAAAAAATAAAAATAAAAACAAACATTTGTGGTATCGCCATGTGCGGAAATATTCGAACTATAACCGCACGGTCAAAGTCCAAAATAGCGTATTTTTGGTTACTTTTTATATCACAAAAAAATAAATAGCGATCGAAAATTCATATCAATACAAAAATGGTACAAATAAAAACTTCAGATCACGGCACAAAAAATTAGCCCTCATACGCGGAAAAATTACAAAGTTATAGGGGTCAGAAAATGACAATGTTAAATGTATAAATTTTCTTGCATGTAGTTAGGATTTTTTTCAGAAGTAATACAAAATCAAACCTATATAAGTAGGGTATCATTTTAACCATATGGACCTACAGAATAAAGATACAGTGTAATTTTTAAGAAAAAATGTACTGTGTAGAAACGGAAGCCCCCAAAATTTACAAAATGGCATTTTTTCTTAAATTTTGTCGCACAATGAATTTTTTTCCCATTTCGCCGTGGATATTTTGGTAAAATGACTAATGTCACTGCAAAGTAGAATTGGTGGCACAAAAAATAAGCCATAATATGGAATTTTAGGTGCAAAATTGAAAGCGTTATAATTTTTAGAAGGTGATGAGGAAAAAATGAAAATGCAAAAACAGAAAAACCTTGCATTAAGGGGTTAAAGATCCAATTCCAGGGTCCAAAAGCATGAGTCCTATTGTCCTATGAAATACAAACATGTAAACATCTCAGAGTTCCCTGGGTGTACCTTAGTGACCAAAACAGGACATTGTCACCGAGTTACAGACATGACTTCATTTGAAACATACAGAAGCTTGAAGACAAGATATATATAAAGAGGTAAAACACATGTTGCACCTCAGGGTTATTGAGCAATCAAAAAAGTCAATGGTCAGGTCTCATTGTCCTGATTCCAAAACCAGATGAACCAATGAAGAGTCAATGATAATAACGATGTGTAAAACCTCTCCACACTCTGGCAGCAGCCACTGCTGCCAGAGAGTGGAGAGGTCTTACACATCGTTATTATCATTGACTCTTCATTGGTCCAGTACTTACCACCAGAATCTGAGTGAGTGGTCCTATAGTGGACCGGGTTATTATAGCTACTGGCTGAGTTCTACCTATATTTATTTGCAGCCATATCTGCTTCTTTCCTTTCAAATCCTGCATTTTTATCCCCCCCGATGAACCCCACAATTATGTATAATTGTGTACCATTTTTGCTGGGGGAAACGCGTTGGAAAATTTGAACATTTACTGAATTTGATGTTTCATTGGTAGGAATTGTTAACAGTACTTCTATATTCGTGAACCTGGGTGTTACTTTTAGGCATATTAGCTCGACTTCAATCCCTGGCATTATTATTTTGCTTCACTTAAGTACTGTGTAGTGTGTAGCATGTTAATGCTTGTATTGTTAGTACACTTTGTGGCATTGGAGGACCATTATATTTTAATGTGATCTAAGTAAAAGTTACGTTTTAATTGAGCTATATTCTCTTCTGTGATATGTTTTTCGAGCTCATACATCTATGACAAACATGTAAATAAAATATAATTACAAAATTTATAGTACTGCAATATGGAAAGTTCGAGATTTTTCCAAATTCGAAGCCTTACTGGCCAAAAAAAACACATACAGTTTAGCAGTTTCTTCACTTTGTGAATAGTTACCAAAAAACGATTCTTTAAAAACTTATGTGTTGTATTCCTAAGAACTGGATTGTATAATTTCAACAATTTTTGGATATTCAATAAAGTAACAATACAGCCAGAGTAAAAGCAAGACAAATATTTAAAGAACAGATATGCATGGCATCTAGGGTCAATATTTTCCCAAATGGAGAGTGGCAGCACTTTGTACGGTTATATTAGAATATACTAGTCTGTTAATACTGTAGATGTGCAGTAAACACCATTATACATTCAGGGCTATTGCAGTTTACCTCTGTACAGTACATAGTTACATTATTTTTTCATTGCGTTTAAGAAGTTTTAGTACATGAAATCTTAGGCTGCTTTCACACTATAAAATTCATCTGTTTTAAAGATCCATTTGATGTTCCGTTATGGAAACCCTGAAAATCGGCCATTAAACTTCTTTAGGATTATAGTCTATGGGATTTTTACATTATCCGTTTTAATCCATTATAGTCCGTTATTAATAATGGACGTTATTTTGTGACGGGAGAATGAACGGAAGAAATAGTGCATGCATTATTTCTCCTGTTACCATCTTCCGTCACAAAATAACGTCCGTTATAAATAACAGACTATAACGGATTAAAACGGATATTGTAAAAATCCCATAAACTATAATGGGATTTTCTAACGGACGTATGGGATTTTCTAACGGATGTTTAAAGGCAGATTTTCAGGGTTTTCATAACGGAACATCAAACGGATCTTTAAAACTGATGAATTTTATAGTGTGAAAGCAGCCTTAGCTGTTTTCAAGATGGCACCGTTCAAAAGAGGCAGATGTCATCAGTACACCATTTGTGCTTTTACCTACTACTTATGACAAGATTATTATAACATTCAGCAGGCTGTACAGGATTAGACTTATTCCCCCTGAAATAAAAAAAAAAGTGCCTCGTGTCCATGGGCTTCGAGTCATACTAAAGTTTATCCTTATATAAATCAATTGGCCTGAGCTACATGCCAGACATAGCCAAAGGGCAAGAGTGGCACCATTTCTAGGATGGAAATCGTTTCATTCTAACCCTAAATAACCTCCTTAAATGCCTTGCAGTCACTACTAGCAATAATAAAATTAGAAAAGTAATCAAGAACAATAAAAAGGTATTTGAAAACTTTCTTATTCTCATAACTGAGTGATATTCCTGCATGTGTTTGGTCTTGTTAGCTTTTTTCTCATTTCCATTCTCATTGATCCTTTTAGTGAAGTGACCTGTATAGTTGACTTGCATTCTGCTACTGCTCATTAAAATCCCTTTGCCTGTGTTTGCCAAGACAAGGATTTTCTCATCTTTCCAACTTCTCTGCATATAACACAAAGTTGACCACAGGAATCAAGCTGAAGTCGTGATGCAGATGGCTGGCAAAGCAACAGAGATCCCTTGGGTACTGCTCCATCCACAGCACTGTCTACACTAGAGGAATGCTAACAAGACAGTGTGAGAAATACTACAGTATGAATTTTTGGAAAAAGCCTTCAATAGGAATAAACTATATTACCAGAAGATCATTTTTGTTTCCTTTCAGGCTGAAATAAACTAGGTAATATGTGTGCAATAAGATTATAGGAACAACCTACAAATTATCAGGCTATTATGAAGCAAATCTAAACACAGCTATAATTTACAGAATTAATGGATATAAATTTTAGCATCATTTGTGTAATACAGCTGCATTGTTTGCTACCAAGTCACTACAGCTGTAGATGTAACAATTCAGATACTCTAATTCTCTTAATATTTAAATAATGTATTAAAATTTAATTTACAGCACCTGGAAGAGTCTGTTTATGTGCCAGAAATGAGGTACTTGGGCCTGGAGCTTCGATACATATGGGACTAAAAACAACCTATCACAAATAATTGCTAAGATGTAGCAGCTGTAGCCACCACACTAGTCATTTGGAAAGCAGGTCAAAGTTCCCAACTGCAAGGCTTCACACAGTATATATGTATATTGTGTGTTCTCGCTAACACTGTTTTCGGGTCCATTAATTAAATGAACAAATTATGTGTTATTTTTTAGGAAAAAAATGTGCACATTTGTTGTTTTTCTATTCAAAAATTATTTTCTAGATATTATCGTGTATTTATTGGTGTGTTATTTGGTTCATTTTAATGCATTTAAGTATAACCAAATAGAATATTAAAATATGCAAATATTTACCATTCCACATTTTGGTTTATAAAGGCTAGCATTAGAGCAGGTCACACCGCTTTCTTACTTCGAAAGCCTAGCTATGCCCTATTAAAACTCATTATAGGGTGGTTTTACGCATGGTGTTTTTGTTTTGTTTTTAGAAAAAAAGTAAAAAACAAACTACATTGTGTTTTTATGGTTAAAAACCACTGTGGTCAGATGGTAGCTGGAAATTTAAAATCCTCTACAGTAATGATTTTTAGCTTGTGACTTTTTATCTCATCAGTGGAAGTGATCATAGACGACCTGCAAAATGTGTGCTGTGGTTTGTTTGTTTTGGTGTCTTTTTTAAAATTCTTTAATAGAAATTACATTGTTAAAGAATCACATGACAGGAAATGCAATAGAAAAAACAGCATGTACTAAAATGGGGAAAAAAGCCACAAAACTGCATTATAAATCATTTTAAATTGTGACGGAGGCCGAATGGGTCTAGTTTAAGTAGAATTACTATTCTAAACTACGGTCATAAATTGATTGTTGATATTGAAATTCACTAATATGGAAACACTTAAAGGGGTTATCCAGGAAAAAACTTTTTTTTATATATATATATATATCAACTGGCTCCAGAAAGTTAAACAGATTTGTAAATTACTTCTATTAAAAAATCTTAATCCTTTCAGTACTTATGAGCTTCTGAAGTTAAGGTTGTTCTTTTCTGTGCTCTCTGATGACACCTGTCTCGGCAAATGGACAGTTTAGAAGAGGTTTGCTATGGGGATTTGCTTCTAAACTGGGTGTTTCCCGAGACAGGTGTCATCAGAGAGGACTTAGACAGAAAAGCTCATAAGTACTGAAAGGATTAAGATTTTTTAATAGAAGTAATTTACAAATCTGTTTAACTTTCTGAAGCCAGTTGATTATATATATATATATATATATATATATATATATATATATATATATAAACATTTTTTCCTGGAATACCCCTTTAATGTTCTCAATAGTAAAAATTTACATAGAAGTTAAACCTCTCACTATAAAACAGAGGCCATATTAATGCAAAGAAAATATAACAGGAAATATAGATTTTTTTTTTTCATGCCAATCAAAAGCAGTTATTTTCTTATATTTAATAAATAAATAACCAAGCTAACTTTTTAAGCTTTTCATTTGTAATATTTTTGTAAATATGGGTTTAACTTTTAAATGATTATTTTATTATTTATTCATAAATTGACATTTATTATTTACTCATAAATTGAAACTCATCCTCAAATGTATAATAATGGGTCAAATAAACTCAAATGGATAATGAGTCCAATAAACAATACATTATAGTTGAAAATAAATAAATAAATTATAAATATATATATATATATATATATATATATATATATATATATATACACACACACACACACACACACACCTCACTGCGAGGTAAGCTCTACAATTAAAGTGTGTTAATGATCACAGCCTTCAAAGGATGATTTAGGAGGCGCTGATTAGATTGCCTCTAACTTTATGTTTTGACACCTTTATTTTTCGAGGCATTATATTGTCTGTTCCCATTTTACAAAGGAGGTATTTTACAAGGCCCACACATGAACAGGAGACAGCACTGCTTCTGAAAGGGGCTGTCAAGGCGCACAGCCAAAATGGGACTCATTTGGATTTCAACAGAAGAAAACTCCTAAATGCATTTCATTACAATGTATGTGAACCACTCAAAGGAGGAATAGATTGGGAATCTCGTCCTTCCTAATTTATTGAAACTGATTCAGTTTTTCCTTATGCATATTAGGAACAACCATGTGTTTTAAACAAGGTAACAATGTTATAATCCTAAGAACTACATATGATATGATGGTTCACACTTTTTGTAAAAGGATAAACTAATCCCATGATAACTAGAGTCAGACATTTTTTTTTTATAAAAAAAAATAGTTATGAAAAGAACCCCAGAGGGCACCTTTTTATGATGATTCATTAAACTTTAACACCCAAATAAAACAGACATTAAAAAGAAAATGCCCAATAGAAGATCTATTTTCTAGTGCAATTTTGGGTGGTCTTCTCAAAGGGGTTTTATACCGTAGTCTTACTGTATTGCTATGGGGACTATTCCAAATCTAACCTGAAAACAAATAACATTTTAATTTATTAATAAAAAAATGAAAATTCGATACAATTTATTGGTCACATCCTTTTAAGATCATGAGGGAATTTGCTTTCTTTTCTGTCCCATTGGGTATGTAGAAGTAAGTAGCAGTACAATTAGTTTTCTTAATAGCAGTTTCATTTCAGGATTATGAGATCCATTCTACTGCATTGGTTTGAACACATGACTTGTACTCGGACTGTTACACCGTGTCTTCTAGAAGTCAGTCTCTTTATAGAATAGTAATAGAGATGCTGTTAACAAAATCACAGTAATACCCATCTACAATAACAATGGGGTAGACAAAGTACTTATATAATAAAAATGATTCTTTTTTTAGTGAGAGGTGTAGCTCTATTTTTGCAAGGGCATTTAAACAAAGACTTGATCTCAGTCCACGGTGTCAGAAAATCTTACTACAAATGCCCCCACTAGTCTTATACTTTTTAATACTTGTTAATTTACAACTTGTTTATTTTTACTTATGACTCTGTTTTATGTCCTTCTGCTGTCATTCCTACACAGTATGAAACGGTCAGCATCGACTCAGTATATCAAATCATAATTAGAGGTAACTTCAATATCGGTTTTTGCTGCCCGATGTCGGCTGTATTTCCCTGTTGGCTCTCAATGGTTATGCCAAGGGCTAGCTCCTGTATCCATGCCAACAACTACATGTAATTGTATGTTCACCCCAGTAAGAACCCCTCAGTTTGAACATAGTTATATCTATATAAGGGATTAAAGGTACAACATTTATTATAAACACTATATTTCTCTTGGCTGACTATTTTAGTTTCTGTAGCTGGTGTGGGGTTTGATCCTTTTTAAAGCAACTTTGCGATTAAATAAGGTAGATGGGAGGTTAGGCCACAAGGAAAATTGATCTATTAAAAAAAAAAAACAACACTCAATAAAACTGTAAATAGCCGATATATTTTCTGTGAAAACAACATGTTATCTGTCACTGAGTTTTTCTAAAATGACATTTCTTTTTTTCATGTACAAATATAACCCCATCCAATAGATAACAGGTGTTACAATTCATAACTATCAAGTAACACTTGTGTAAGAAACATATCTCTAACTGAATAGTAAAATAGCTGAAATTCTGAATTGTGTGTGTGTGTGTGTGAGGGGGGGGGGGGTGTCAGCTGTATAAACCTGAATATTGAGTTTACATGATTTTTTTTGCCAACACAAATGAAAAAGTTCACAACTGTTGCACCATGAGCAGAACAAAAGTGCTCTCTACGGCTTCTGTGATCAAGGACAGCAATGGGACTGCTGCAGAATATCTAGGATAGGATATATAATAACATGAAAAACGTATCCATTCTCTAGGCGCAATGTTAACGTATACACACTTTTCAATATAAATAAGATACATTTCTCTTTAATATGTAGTAAAATATATCTTAATAAACTTGTTTTTTCTAGAATGCCATGTTTTCCCCACCAGATGGATATAGTGTCTTATTTTTGGCTTTGGTTAGGCATAATTGGCCAGCAGTTCCGGGGAATGAGAGAAGCCTTAAGGGTGTCTAAGGTTATGGGGTCGACCTGCCATTGTTCATGCTGTTTGTCTACAGTAATGTAACAAAATATTTTTCAAATATCTCGAACACAGTTTTTCCTTGTGAGAAAACGTTAACGTATATTAATGTATAGCTCAAATTTTACAGAAAGGCATTTTGCCAATTTATATCAATATATATCTTTATATATAAACTGCTCATAAAAAATTAAGAAAACACAGAGATAACAAATCCTAGATATGAATGAATGAACTAATCGTATTAAATAATTTCGTCTTTACATAGTTGAATGTGCTGACAACAAAATCACACAAAAATGATCAATGGAAATCAAATGTATCAACCCATGGAGGTCTGGATATGGAGTCACACTCAAAATCAAAGTGGAAAACCACACTACAGATTGATCCAACTTTGACATAATGTCCTTAACCCGTTGGGGGCAGAGGGCGTACCTGTACGCCCTCAGCCCGCTCCCTGTCTATAACACGGGGCCGCGCCATGGCCCGCATCATAGCGGGTCGGGCCCGGCACCTAGCAACAGCTGGGACCCGTGGCTAATACCACGCGGCACTGATCGCGGTGCTGCGTGCTATTAACCCTTTAGACATGACATTCAAAGTTGAACGCCGCGTCTAAAGTGAAAGTAAACCATTGCCGGTTACCTCAGGGGGCTGTTCGGGATCGCCTCCACGCTGTGCGATCGCCGAATGACTGCTCACTGCCCGAGATCCAGGCATGAGCAGTCAAGCGGCGGAATCATTGATTAATGGTTTCCTATGAGAAACCATTGATCAATGTAAAAGATCAGTGTGCGCAGTGTTATAGCCCCCTATGGTAGAACATTGCAAAAAAGAGAGAAAAAAAGTTAATAAAGATCATTTAACCCCTTCCCTAATAAAAGTCTGAATCACCCCCCATTTTCCCATTTAAAAAAAAGAAACCGTGTAAATAAAAATAAACATATGTGGTATCGCTGCATGCGGAAATGTCCGAATAGTAAAAATATATAGTTAATTATACCGCACGGTCAATGGCGTACGTGCAAAAAAAAATACAAAATAGTGTATTTTTGGTCACTTTTTATATAATGAAAAAATGAATAAAAAGTTATCAAAAGTCCGATCAATACATATATGAAACCACTAAAAACTCCAGATCACAGCTCAAAAAATGAGCCCATATACCACCCCGTACGTGGAAAAATAAAAAAGTTATAGGGGTTAGACGATGACAATTTTAAACGTATACATTTTCCTGCATGTAGTTATGATTTTTTCCAGAAGTGCGACAAAATCAAACCTATGTAAGTAGGGAATCATTTTAATCATATGGACCTACAGAATAAAGATAAGGTGTCATTTTTACCGAAAAATTTACTACATAGAAACGGAAGCCCCCAAAATTTATAAAATGGCATTTTCTTCAATTTTGTCGCAAAATGATTTTTTTTCCCCGTTTCGCCATAGATTTGTGGGTAAAATGACTGATGTCATTACAAAGTAGAATTGGTGGCACAAAAAATAAGCCATCATATGGATTTTTAGGTGCAAAATTGAAAGGGTCATGATTTTTAAAAGGTAAGGAGGAAAAAATGAAAGTGCAAAAACTGAAAAAACCCTCCATCCCCAAGGGGTTAAAACAAGTCAAAATGAGGTTCAGTAGTGTATGTGGCCTCCACGTGCCCGTATGACCTCCCTACAACGCCTGGGCATGTTCATGATGAGGTGGCAGATGGTCACCTAATGGGTGTCCTCCCAGACCTGGACTAAAGCATCCGCCAACTCCTGGATAGTCTGTGGTGTAATGTGGCGTTGGTGGCTGGAGCGAGACATGATGTTCCAGATGTGCTCAATTGGGTTCAGGTCTGGGGAACGGGCGGGCCAGTCCATAGCATCAATGCCTTCCTCTTGCAGGAACTGCTGACACACTCCAGCCACATGAGATCTAGCATTGTATTGCATTAGGAGGAACCCAGGGCCAACCGTACCAGCATATGGTCTCACAAGGGGTCTGAGGATCTCCTCTTGGTACCTAATGGCAGTCAGGCTACCTCTGGTAAGCACATGGAAGGCTGTAGGGCCTCTCAAAGACAGGTATTTTTTGAGATCTGAGTACATACACATGCACAAGTAAAAGGGGGAGTTAACAAGCACTATTTTTCAAAAATGTAAACAATATGTTTTTAAATTATCTTCCTATATCTTTATAGGAAAGAAATACATATATGGCAGATCATCTAGATCAACTGGGGGCTGCTGAGGTGTTTCTAGAAAAATTGCACCTCCGAAGCAGATGTAAACATTGCCAAAAAGAATAAATAAAATGTTCTTTAAAAAGTTTACATATTTTTGGCATATTGAATTATGTCACTATAATTACAACACAACAAAGTATTCAACTGAGAAGCAAAACAAACTGAGAAGCATTTTAAACTGTCTTTATTTCTTTCTTTCTGCTTAATGCGCTTCAGGACAGCTATGGATGCGCTGGGTAATCATAAAGTTTTGATACAAGAATAAAAAAAAAGTTCTTTACATCTTTACCAGGCTAACAAGAAGCTGATATCCTGCTGTACTGCTCCAGGCCCAGCATTAAGGCTCGAACGGCAGAGGGAATTAGCGGCCAACATTTGCCTGGGCATTTTTAAGAAAAGCTATGCTTCTCCCTAGTGCTCATGACTGTGAACTATTATTAGCCGAGACACACTCTGGATCTTTTTGGAGTTCCAGAGGAGTAGGAAAACCATTTAACAAACTACAAAGAAATAGTTGGATGATAAATTATAATTAACCGCAAAAAAGTTAACCTTGTTAGATTTCATTCGTACAGGCATACTGTATATAAAATATCAAACATATGCTCTCAGTGCTCTTTAACACCATTAACATTTAAAAATGATTGATTGTGTTATACCAATACCATTTACAGAGTTACAGGCAGATCTGTTTTTATGTTAATCATGCAACCTGGTACTTAAAGTAAAGGTTAAATAGACATAAAATCTTACTCTGCAGAAGTTAACAGCATATATTGCATTAGACGTCAAGTTACACTTTCCCTTCACAAAAAAATAAAAATTAATGCATGGCTTTAAAGGGGGTGTTTAGACCTTTTATAAATAACGCTGTTTAGTTCTGAACTGAAAAAAAGTCACTTTGTAAAATAAGCTTTGTTTGTGTTTTGCAATGTTTTTCAAGTCTTCAAATACGACTAAAGGATGTACAGTAGATGCCACTGTTGTGACCAGCGGCATTCTGTAGACCGCTACAGTGATAGCATTTATTTTTACCGTCTATACTTTACCAGGGAAACTTCAAATTGCATATTGGCCCAATAAAAAGTAATGTTATATACAGTAAAACTTCTCCGAGAGGACGACAAAAAATGCATAACATATAGGGAAGCTGAAAATATGTCACAGGATTCTGGTTCTGGATAAGGGCATGGTCTTCTCAAAGAGGTGGCATCTGAAGACATGATCATTTTTATGTGCATGCACTATTTCTCCCGTTACTATCTTCCGTCACAAAATAACGGCCGTTATTAATAACGGGCTATAAAGGGTTAAAATGGCTATTAGAAAAATCCCATATACTATAATGGGATCTTCTAATGACCGTATAGGATTTTGTAACTGCCGTTTTACAGCCTATTTTTAGATGGAACTTTCAACGGATCTTTAAAACGGAGTAATTTTGTAGTGTGAAAGGGGCCTAAGGGGGTGGTCTTCTCCAGAAGAGGTCTTTTGGAGAAGTGTTATTGTATCTGTAGACATGACCATTTTATATGCATCCATGACTGCTTTCATATCCTCTTTAATACAGAGGCACCCAACTAATTGTTCAAGAGCCCTTATAGAACTAAAAGCATCAAACATGAGAATGACAAAAAAGTTGTCAAAGGGTTGTTATACAGTAACATATTAGTCCCTATCCATGTGATATCAGAACATTAAATATTTGTATCACGTAAAAATACAGTTTTTAGAAGATCAGTCAGTTTGCCGTTTTTTTTTACTGCAAATGGAGTAAACAAAAAACATCAGTCATTTGATGAAAACAATCTTTCTTTAAAGCTGTGATTTTAATATATACCTTAACCCCTTAGGGCACAGCCAATTTTGATTTTTTGCATCTTTATATTTTCCTCCTCACTTTATAAGAGCCATAACTCTTATTTTTCCATCCACAGAGCCATGTGAGGGCTTGTTTTTTGCAGGAACAATTGTACTTTGTAAGGACCTCTTTTATTTTACCATAAAATATAGGGTGCAACAACAAAAAAATATTTGTCGGGGGAAATTCTGGGATGAGATGTGACCAAAATCAGCAATTTTGGACTTGGTATTTATTTACGTTTATGCCATTCACAGTATGGGATCATAAACATTATGTTTTAATAGTACGGACATTTCTGCATGCAGCAAAACAAAATGTGTGTTGGGGGGTTTAATTTGAAAAATTTGGAATTTTTTATTTTAATTAGGGGAGGAGCTTCTTTGTATAATAAAAACAAAACATTATTATTCAATTATTTTACTTACACTTTTCGTGTTCCCATAGGGGATTGATTATACTGAGTAATGGTATGCTATTGTGGAGGTGCCGATCGGTTAGGGACACTGTCATTGTGGATTTTAAGTGTCATGGTCACTACTAATTATGGTACTTATGGGGTTAATTACGAAAAACGGCAGGATGGACGTTCTCAGTCATTGACTGTAAGTGCACAGTTGCTGTTATTTCCTGCCCTTGCTTCATAGTCGGAAAGCTGCTCAAGACATTAATGTATGTCCTGGTGCGTTAAGTACATTTATGTCCATTGGCTTTAAGGGGTAAGAAAAATATTGGTGTAAATACAAAATACACAATTTCATCAAATATTCTCTGTCCCTGAGTCTTTTGAAATCATAATTTAATTAGAATGATGTATGTCTCCTGTTTTATCTCTGTCGGATTCTGTACAGCATATCCTAGGACTGCCCCAATATGCAACTATTTCTACTACTTAATATTACGACTGTACTAAGATCTGTACATTAAGACATAATGCTTAACATATATGCAGCTTGACCCCTAAGTGAATTCTATTTTATATGCAGAACTCCCTAATCCTTTTAGAATTGCAACTATATTCCCATAACAGAGATTAACTAACATATACCATGGGAGTCTATATTAAAATACATATTTATATTACATAAGTATATTATTAGATCTATAAAAGATGAGGAGCGGGGGGATATAAATGAACATAAATCAGAGATGTATATATATATATATATATATATATATATATATATGGTGCTGTTACACAACAATACTGTAAGCAGTATTTTAAATTGTGATGCTGAACTTTCCTTCTCTGAAGCCATGAGGAGAATCCCTTCTGGATTGAGGCATTTTAGTCAATAATTTGGCATACAGTTTCAAAGGGATACTTCTCCAACATTCAATTACAGTCTTAATGTGGAGAACAAAGCAGGAGACTTTTTTCACTCTATATGGCATTAGAGATATGATTGATTCCACTGACTAAGGCAATTGCATCGGTTGTCTTAATGGTGGAGCTGTCAATGCCAAATATGTGTTTATCTTTTCATTCTGCTCATTCTGGAACACACAAATCAAATGTTTGAAGGACATTTCACTGACCTGTTACGGCCCTTCAAACACAATACTGGTATTACTCATATAAGTGGCACATTTTGGAGGAAAGAAGCTTTATCAGTGACTGTTTTGCGACATCTGGCGGTTCCTAGACTTTCTGAAAATTAAATTACAAATAGAAAAAAACATGGTATGTCTTTTGAAGCTCTTCATATTTGTATATCTTTGTCCAAAAGGCTTTGGTACCCCCTAGCGGGGGGACAAACGTAGCCCTGTCTCTAGAAACACCACTTGGACTGCCATGAATCTACATGGTGCAAAGGTCACAAATCTTGAGATGCCATGACGTGGTGACAATAGGACACTTTCCAGACAGAAGCTGACCCAGCTTGAATATAAAAAGGGCCACAATCACATGTTCCCACACATTTAAGTCTGTAGATATAAAGCGACGTGCAAAGCATTCAATTCACTTGCTAGGGCTTGGAATTTAACCCTGTATAATCCTACGCTGGGTATAAAGCACAACAAGAGGAGCAAATTTTTTTTATACAATATATGTATAATTAAGTTAAGATTAGAAAAGCTTAAGTTACAGACCGAGCTAACTGCAAAAGATGGGTTTATTCTCATTTTCAGACCAGTTAATAAAGATATATCAGTCCAAGTGTTTCTAGAAATCATAGAACATGGCCAATGGGTAGTTTTCAATTTAAAAGTATTACTCATTTCTCTACATTTCCCCAGTCAACTTTGTATTTAAAATATTAATGTTCACAAAATTGTAATGAAATTGAAACAAAAGTATCTTTAGAATCATGGAGGAAAATAAAAGAAAACAAAAGAGCCATAGACAGACAGACAGATGAGTGGATAAATGGACAGACAGATAAAAGCTGGTCTGAGTATGCATTGAATACATTATTTTCACATGCTATTTCACGTTCCATCCTTTTTCTGCAGGTTTATTTCATAAGGGATCTCTTCAGCCAGGGAATTCCTCTAATAATAAGCCTACACTGCAAATCCTTATTAAGGAAGACCTTAAATTATTATAGGTTAATGATACATACTGCTGAATACAATAAGGGAATATTATTCAGCATGCAGAACAAAGTGAAATGTGCAGGTGGCAAAATGCAGCTGCTAATTTCTTTAGGTAGTTAGCATTGATGAAAAGGTATGTATTAAAAGGCAATTCAACTCATCTCGCCTCTATGAAACATTAATACTGATGCCATAGTGACACTACGATGATACGTAATGCAGGATATACTCTATGCCTAACACATTATGAAATAAAAAATAAATAAAAAACGCTAATTAAAAATAATTTGGTTGTAAGTAAGCATGAACGTTTTTCCCTTTATCATAGATAGTATAAATGTCTAATAGGTGGGGGCCCTACATCTGGCAAGCTAGCTTATCTGTTCAAGAACATGTATAGAATTGAACAAACACGAATAAGGCCGTTTCACCTTTCACGTGCTGCTTAGATGTGGCAGTCACCTAGCCTGGCACAATAAAGGTCAAAATAGTCTAATTCTTCCAATTGGAATGAGAAGGGATACCAGAAATGGAAGCTAGCTGGTAAATGTAACACACTATATCTCTTATTATATGTAAATCAACCATTGAAAAACATTGACGACCTTGCGACAATAGCACTTGTCAAGAGATCGGACATATTATGCAGTACGTGAACAGTCAATTCTTAAAATTGATGTGATGAAAGCAACTTTGTCAAGAGCCAGATTGTGATGGCTAGATGATTAGGTCATAGAAGTTCCAAATGGGTAGATCTTGTAGGGGTTTCCAGCATGCAGTGTTTACCATCTACTAAAAGTGATCTAAGAAGGAATTATCAGTGAACAAGTGACAGGGTCGAGTATGTGCTGAAGGCTCACCGATTCGACAGAAGAGGTACTGTAGCTCAAATTACTAATAATGTTAAAGTCTGCAACAACAGAAAGATGCCAGAACCCATAGTGCATTGTAGTTTGCTATGTATGGGGGCTGCAATAGCCATAGATGGGTCCAAGTGCCCATGCTGACCCCTATTCATTGGCAGAGATGCATACAATGGGCATGTGAGCATTAGAATGGTGCAATATAGCAATGGAAAAAGGTGGCCTGGTGTGAGGAATCATATTTTCTCTTACATGATGTAGACAGCAGGGTGCATGTAAGCCACATAAGATGGTACCCATGTGATCTACAAAAAGAAAGCAT
The DNA here is from genome assembly GCF_029499605.1 of Hyla sarda. NCBI lineage: Eukaryota > Metazoa > Chordata > Amphibia > Anura > Hylidae > Hyla > Hyla sarda. Next base: position 513,733,082 of record NC_079189.1, on the reverse strand, counting down.
GTCACTGGATGCAGTTAAATGCTCTGGACAATGATCTGTTGGGAAACTTTGGGTCATTCATATTGAGGTTACCTTGACACATACACCTACCTAAACATTGCTACAGATCAAGTATACCCCTTAATGGCAATGGCATTCCCTAATGGCAATGGCTTCTTTTCACAGGATAATGTGCCCTACAACAGTAACAAATTGGTTAAGGAATAGATGAGGATGAGGGTGATATGTTAACTTGGTCTCCAAAGTCTGAAGATCTCAAACTTATCAAACATCTGTGACATGTGCTGGAAAGTCCAATTCATGGATTCCTAATGCTGCAACTAGCAGGACTTAAAGGACCGGCTGCTAAGTCCTTGTGCCAGATATCCCAGGACACATACAGAGATCTTGTGGTATCCCATGCCTTTAAAGCGTACCTATCATATCACATGCTTATATATGTTACTCACTAGGTCATGCAGATGCTTTACATGTCTTTTTAATGATTCTAGCCTCCGTATTTGGCTCACAAATCCCTCTGACATCCACTGCTCAAAAAGGAGTGTGTTCCAGGCAAGCACTGAGACCACCCTCACTCACTATGCAGTCACTTCCTCAAGGAGTCTGCTGTGCAGTGCTGGGTCTCTTTATCCAAACCCCACCCTCAGCAGGACAGGATTATATTCTGGATGGTATGGGGACCCCTAGTGACCCTTTTTTTAAGCCATGATTTAAAAAAAAATTGTTGTTATGAAGTACATTAGTAAGGTCAATATTTTGTCATGATGTACAACATATAAACCGTTTTTGATTCTGACAGTGCCCAGAAGATGTAGACTTACACAATATTATGCAAGCGTTTGTAATGTCATAGCTGGTCAGTTTATCTCTTTGTTGTGTGAAACCTTTTCATGGTTAAAGTGTGAAAGGCTTGGTCTGACCCAGCAGATTTCATGTAACTATTTTTTTCTTATTTGTTGGGACAATTTACTCTAGGACTATTTTGTTGTTAGAGAAGAACATAAAATGACTGCTGACTACAGAGCGAAATGATGCTTTGAAATAAACAAGACCTTAGAGAAGAGCTGAAGTAGAGAAACATTTCCCAGAAGCTACAAACTTGGGAGATCACGGTTCATGATACATTTTGTGAATGTGAAAGGATAAGCCTAGAGAATGACTCTAACCCAACATTTATATATACAGAAACCACATATACTATTCCATATTATACAGTACATACTAAGGTTATACCACCTGTATTCTTTCTTATGAAAACATTTCTACATATTCCTGGCTCAGAGGACATAACACATAACTCTGGTGTTTTGGTGGTTGATAACACTTAATAACGTGCTGCCATCACTTGCATCAGGTTGTCACTATAACAACTCAATTCTAATAATGTGGCAAGGGACTGACATAATCCCTGTCATCAAACTGGCAAAACACAGCACTCCACTGGAACTTTGGGCTTGAAATTGCAGAAGTAACAGGTTCCCCACTGGTAAAGTTCCATGGAAACCTCTGAAGTCAAAAATATTGGCAAACAGAATAAGCAACTTATATGATTAATCCTTGCAATATATGCATTGTCCACATTCTGTCCATGGGAACTGATCCGGGGACAATTGTAAAGGATGGGGCAATGAATTCTAAATTGTTGTGTCACTAAGTGCATTCAGCTAAGAGCATTTAAATGTAAGCTTTGCATTATGAAGTTTAAATACTATCCCAGGAGATCCCCTCTATAGTAAGAATATGAGGAGAATTCTTATGTTCTATGGCTTTTCCAACAGCCCATCAATAAATTACAGGTGCTCAGTTTTAAGATAGTCAGTAGACAGTATCCTTGTTCTAGACTGTAGGATAAACAAGAACCTGTAGTCTGTAGCTGAGAATGTATGTTTCTTATATATTCTTTATAGATTCAGATAGATGCATCTGTATTTCATTGCTTTTTCCCAATTGGAACTTTTGTATACCTCAGCCTTTTGTGCACAACAAGACATAGCCATATAGACATAATTCTGCCCGATGCATGTTGCCACATACAAGGATTAAGTACACACTATGTAAAGAAGTAATTGTGATGACAATATTGGAGCAGAGAGTCTTCTTTTTTATTTTATTTTATAATTAACCAGTACGGACATGTAAAACAGTCTAAATAGGATCTTTATATGACAATGGCCATTAGAGAAAAAATACACATCTGCTTCAAACAAGACCCCTTACTGTGCTGCCTCCTACTAACACTACTTCAAAGCTGTCAGCAGATGGAAAAACTGTATATTCATGACTAGTCTAAAAACTAGGATATCTGAACATTAATGCAGCAGATGATATGATATCTTTATATTAATGCAGCAGATCTGACACTCGCTTAGATGATTTAATCATTACATATGTGCTGTTAACTTGCAGTTTCCTTTAAAGGGGTATTACGGTATCAGAAAATTCGATTTAAATAAAATTATCACCCCAAGATACAGGTATAGAACTTTTTAATATTGTGTTGTCACAAATTGTGCTTTTGGTTGAAATACCCCTTACAGGAAATTGTGTAGTTCTTTTATTTTCCGTGTGGTGTTGTCCCAGCAGTTCCCCAGCTCTTCCCTCTCTCCCAAGACAATGCATCATCCTCTGCTGGATCTGGTCTCTGAGCGCAAGCACTGCCCTAAGTGAGGTCATGACTTCTGACTAGTCCCAACAGCCTACCTAGCCTCTTTACACATATAGGGGGAGATTTATCAAAACCTAGGCAGAAAAAAGTTGACCAGTTTCCTATAGCAACCATTCAGATAGTTTTTTTTAAAGGCCTCTGAAAAGTGAAAGAAACAATCTGATTGGTTGCACAGGTTTTGATAAATCTCCCCCATAATCTCTTCAATGGGAAACTAAGTGAAAAAATATCTGAGTAGCAGACAAATAAATGAATGCAGATCGTTCTGCAGATTGTTCTGCTCTGTACAGCAGTGTTCTGCAGAAACTCTGGGCAGTTAACTGGTTGATGTGCAGTTAGAGGGGAGTAAGCAGGGTGGGAAGGATGTGATGGAAAGCTAAGGCAACAATGTATAACAATAACAATGTATAACAATGTATTTTGGGAATTTTAATACTGAGGACTGACTAACCTTGAAGTACTGAGAGGTCATAGTAGGGAAGAGGACCACAGATGTACAAAACAAATGGATTTTTGGTGGTTTCAGAAATAGAGGGTAAGCAATGCTATATGCTTCTCTAGCATAAGGCTGGGATTATAGATAACTTTATTTATTTTTTTGACAAGTTGTGATTTGAGGAATCGGGGGGGGGGGGGGGGGAATGACAGAAAAATTTCAATATTATATTGGCGGAAAAATTTTCTGTTTCACATAGTAACCAATCACAGCGCAGCTTTCATTTTATCTTGTGCTGTAAAAAATTTATTTGAGTTCTGATTGGTTGCTATGGACAACTGAGACAGTTTTTAGACATTTCTGGCTACCTACCTAGCTAGCTAACCACCTACCTGCATATTTACCTACCTAGCTACATACCTACTTATCTACAAAGCTACCTACACAGCAACAAGCTAAGCTCTGATTGGTTGCAATGGACAACAGAGACAGTTTCATAAAATCTCCCCCAATGCACCCTACCTACATAGTTACCTACCTGGCTACCTACCTACGTAGTTATCTACCTGGCTAACTACTTACCTGTTTTTTTTTAACCTAGCCAGCCACACACCTACAAAGCTAGCTAGCTGCTTACCAACATAATTACGTACTTAGGGGAGGGATCGATCTACCTACCAAAGATGTATTAACCTACCTGCCTATGGGGGTATTACCCAATAAGGGAACTAATTGCTGTAGGACATACCAACCTGTCTACTTTGAATTTTGACAGGAAAAAACCATCACGGCAGTCTAAGCCAGGCAGGGAAGAAAAGAAAAGAGGACGATGCTGGCGTTCGGAAGTAAAGGTTTCGAACGCTGTTTTCAAGATGCGGGGGTCACGCCCCCTCCCATGGACTTGCATTGAGGGGGCATGGCCGTGATGTCAAGAGGGGTGTGGCCTAACCCACAGCGCAAAAACAGCATTTGGAACATTTACTTCCGAATGCTGGCCAGTTGAGTACCCCTTTAATTTAACTGAAAGGGAATAGGATATTGATATACATCTCTTGGGGAGGTTTAAAAAACCTGTTTAGCAAAGACGTACATACTACTGTCGGGAAAAGCTGTGACTTTAATTCTAAGGACTAGGTGTCACGATCACACCCTATCGGTCCAGCCAAGACATTAGAGAGAGTGTGATGGTGCAAGGGTTAAAGCCGCCAGACCTCTGGGTATACACTACTAGTCCCAGCAAGTCATCAAATTAACCCTTAGATAAACGTGTTTCCACCAGAGCTGCCTTCAGAAAGGTGAGCTCATATATTTAGAGATCTGATAAAAGGTATCACAGTGCTAAATATATAAAAATACAGGAACAAATGACATACAGGTATAACAATATATAAAAGAGTTTAGCAAGACAAGTTCAGAAAACAAAAATGAAGTTCTTACAGCATGATGGTATAGCAGTCCATGAGAGTGAGTTCCAGCTGTTCTTAGGATGGTCTTGTCAGCTTTTGGCACAGCCTTGAACACACTGAGTCCAGCATTTTAAGTCTTATCTGCTTCTTTGGAGGGAAACTCCATTCCCCCCCTCCCCTCTGATCCCACCAGGTGGGGCATCTCTCTTCCTGACCCCTTATCTCTTTGATTATATGATGAGACCAGAGTGCATGACTTCAAAGGAGATACAAACAAACAGCCAGACCCCCGATAAAATGCAATACACAAAAAAAATAAGGATACACCGTCTGAATGACCCCTCACCCATGTCTTAGTTTATACACAGATATCATTTATAATACCACCCCCCTCTCCCTTTGCTACTTTTATGTGAGTATGCTTCAATAAAAGAAGAACATACCAGCTGAATGGTGAGTTGCCTATTTCTTTCTTTTCTCTTGGATCATTTATAATACACATATAGGATTTTAATAATCAGGCCTTGGGCCTGACACACGGGTTCTATGTGGCAGTAATTCAAGTTTGCTGAGGCTGGTTGAGGCTTAGCAGATTCATGATTCTGCTGACAGTGTAGGAGTGGGGTGAAACACCAAAAATGCTGACAGTGAGGTCACTAGTTATTATTCTTCTAATTCAGCCCATGAGTAAACATACAAACATTTTTCATAACAACATAATTTGGAAACATCATTTTGTAATACAGTATTTCAATTCACAGGCAACAGGTTTATCTGAATAGAGTAGATAGCGCTGCTCTCCAATATTTCCAATCTACGGTTAAATTGCCCATATAATTATCACCAGAGAAATCATTGTGCTTCCTTTATTGCTAATTTGATTAGCTCTCTAATACTGTGAGTTTGCCTAAATTTAATTTGAGTTAGTCGACTTTATCTGAGTTTAATACACACTTAGGAGACATTCTACACGCACATAACGTGTTAGACATTTCCATTCTAACCATGCTCTGTAAACTTTCGGATTTACAAGGGAGACCAGTAAGTTTCAAAACATGGAATACTGTATATTCAAAGAAGATGTGACTCTGGCTACATTAAAAGCCGTTTACCTCTTTTACTATGCTAAGCATCTATACCTAAATTATTAGCATCTATACCTAAATTATTTACCCTTTATTTATACCTCCCAGGGCAGTCTTTAACATGGTGCAAAAGGGGCAGCTGCCCTGGGTCCAGTGATTTTTGTGGGGCCAAAGGAGCTGTCCCTAGAGCCCTCTGCACCTGCAGTATGGTCACTATACAAATGTATGGATGTGTCTGCTCCACAGATGTGAATGGAGCTGGGTGGTCTCCCTAACCTCTCCCTGGCTGGTTTAGCTTGACTGACTTGTCTTTCTATTTATATATAAGAAGATACCTGTCAATTCAGCCAAGATGGACAGGAAGAAGCTGGGGTGACAACCCAGATAGCACTTCACATGGTGCTATGCTTGTAGTTCAGAAAGCATTATTTTTGTTACTAACGAAAACTAAAGACCTTTTGTAATATGATTGTTTAAAAATTCTTCAATATTTAATAAAGAAAACAGCTGAAGAAAATCCCACCACTAGGGGTCCCCAAACCTACTGGGACACTAAAAAGTCCTGCAGCAGCATCTGGCTTGTCCACGAGTCATGGACAAGAGATTATTCATGGACACGGCTGCATGAGCAGACACACCAATCACCTCCCACCACCACCAAAAGGAAGGGACAGGCCCCCCTGAGAGAATTTCTAACCCTGTGAGCTAATGAAAAGAGGTATTTTTATAATAAATATAGGTTATAGAGGCAAAAAAAAAAAATTAGATGGTTATTTAACCCCTTAAGGACCAAGGACGTACCGGTACGTCCTTGGTCCTGCTCTTCTGATATAACCCCGCGTCATATCATGGCGGGCCCAGCGTCATAGTGAAGCCGGGACCCGCCTCTAATAGCGCGCAGCGCCGATCGCGGCGCCGCGCGCTATTAACCCTTTAGCCGCGCGCTCAAAGCTGAGCCGCGCGGTTAAAAGTGAAAGTGAAAGTTCCCGGCTAGCTCAGTCGGGCTGTTCGGGATAGCCGCGGCTAATCGCGGCATCCCGAACAGCTGACAGGACAGCGGGAGGGCCCCTTCCTGCCTCCTCGCTGTCCGATCGCCGAATGACTGCTCAGTGCCTGAGATCCAGGCATGAGCAGTCATCCGGCAGAATCGTTGATCACTGGTTTCTTATGAGAAACCAGTGATCAACATAGAAGATCAGTGTGTGCAGTGTTATAGGTCCCTATGGGACCTATAACACTGCACAAAAAAAGTGAAAAAAAAAAGTGAATAAAGATCATTTAACTCCTCCCCTATTAAAAGTTTGAATCACCCCCCTTTTCCAATAAAAAAAAAAAACACAGTGTAAATAAAAATTAAAATAAACATATGTGGTATCACCGCGTGCTGAAATGTCCGAATTATAAAAATATATCATTAATTAAACCGCTCGGTCAATGGCGTGCGCGCAAAAAAATTCCAAAGTCCAAAATAGTGCATTTTTGGTCACTTTTTATATCATTTAAAAATGAATAAAAAGTGATCAATAAGTCCTATCAATGCAAAAATGGTACCGTTAAAAACTTCAGATCACGGCGCAAAAAATGAGCCCTCATACCGCCCCATACACGGAAAAATAAAAAAGTTATAGGGGTCAGAAGATGACAATTTTAAACGTATTAATTTTCCTGCATGTAGTTATGATTTTTTCCAGAAGTCCGACAAAATCAAACCTATATAAGTAGGGTATCATTTTAATCGTATGGACCTACAGAATACATATCAGGTGTCATTTTTACCGAAAAATGTACTACGTAGAAACGGAAGCCCCCAAAAGTTACAAAACAGCGTTTTTTTTTCAATTTTGTCGCACAATGATTTTTTTTCCCGCTTCACCATAGATTTTTGGGCAAAATGACTGACGTCATTACAAAGTAGAATTGGTGGCGCAAAAAATAAGCCATCATATGGATTTTTAGGTGTAAATTTGAAAGAGTTATGATTTTTTAAAGGCAAGGAGCAAAAAACGAAAATGCAAAAACGGAAAAACCTCCGGTCCTTAAGGGGTTAAAAAAGAGAAATTACATGTTCTCTTTAGTCTGTAGGTCAATACCCAATGTATGTAGCTTTTCTTTATTTTTAACACATTCAGTATTGTCCTTTTCCGACCCCTATAAATCGTTTATTTTCCATATATGGGGCTATATGAGGTACAATTTTTGTTTTAATGGGCATCTTATAGTTTGAAAAATTATACACTTGGCGACTACAGATATGTTTAGAATTTTTTATGTATTTGGGGAGGGGGGGGGCTTGGAGAGTAAATGGGAAAATGTGATTTTTTTTAGGGGAGGGGCTTTTCTATAATTTAAAAAAAATATATTTTTTATTTTAAAATTTGTAAGTCCATAGGGGACTTTTAAATGCAATCACTAGACTGCATTTACTGTACAGTGCTATGCCTATTGCATAGCATTGTGCAGTGTGATCGGCACTCCACTGATACAGCCTGCTACAAGCTGCATAAGTGAATCAGCGATGGGGTGGCAGGTAAGGTGACCCTCCGCCTAATACTTTAAACATCCCGATCGGCATTGATCGGGGCGTTTAAATGGTAAATGACGGGGATCGGCAGGATCGGCACTCCTCGTCATTAGCAGCAAGTGTCAAGCTACTGATAATAGTCATCACTCACTGCTATAAAGCGAGTGCAGCTCCTGTGTCTGCTTTAAAGTAACGTAATACTCCAGGGCCTGACTATAGAGTTCTACTGACCAAATATATGTCAAAAAGTGTTATTTCCCCATATTTTTTGTAGAAAATACAGTTTGAAAAATGGTATAAGTTATCTATGCTTTCCAATACAAAAGGGATCCCTAATAGCATATGTTTTTCACATTGCAAGTCATTGGCAATTTCATACATGTAGCAGACACCTTTTGTAGTGTTGTTCATACATGTACATCAAAACAATAATGTATGGTGTGAACAGAGGTGTTCAGATACAAATAATTATGCTGTGCACCTGTGACACACATAAGTAAGGGGGCGGACCTCAAAACGTGACATGTCAGAATTTAGGTTATTTAATTACACAACGACATCAGCCATTGAAACACTTTTGTATTATGTATTGCACATTACTAGAATTGAAAAATAAAAAAGGAAGTTGCAAGAAAAAATACAACTTTCTTATGAAATTGAAATTAAAATGTACCTGCCTACTGGTAAAACATTTTTTTTTGTGGATTTACAAGTGTGGCAAACAGAGGTGTTAACAGAGCCCAAATCTAACACAATATACTAGGAAGACCACAGAAATCAATGGCAATGTTTTTATGATCTTGTGTCAAATATTTCAAAAAACTTAAAGGGGTACTCCACCCCTAGACATCTTATCCCCTATCCAAAGGATTGGGGATAAGACGTCTAATCGCGAGGATCCAGCAGATGGGAACCCCCACGATCTCGGTTGCGGCAGCTCAGAAATCAGGTGCACGGAGTGACCTTCACTCTGTGCCGGATGACTAGTGATCCTTTGGATAGGGGATCCTTTGGATAGGGGATAAGATGTCTAGGGGTGGAGTACCCCTTTAAGTAAGTAGTAGAACTGTAGAGAACCATACCTTCTTATTTGTGGAAAGGTCTGCACCAGTGTTATCTACTATGTTTATTCATCATTTTTGTTTATTGATGCTCCCCTTTAAAAGGGTATTCCAGTTAAACATATTTGCAAATTACCTCTATTAAAAAATCCTAATCTTGCCAGTATTTATCAGCTGCTGAAGTTGAGTTGTTCTTTTCTGTCTGACAACAGTGCTCTCTGCTGACACCTGTCTGTCTCAGGAACTGTCCAGAGCAGGAGAGGTTTGTTATGGGGATTTGCTCCTACTGTGGACAGTTCCTGAGACAGACAGAGATGTCAGCAGAGAGCACTGTTGTCAGACAGAAAAGAAAACTCAACTTCAGCAGCTAATAAGTATTGGAAGATTAAGATTTTGTAATAGAAGTAATTTACAAATCTGTTTAACTTTCTGGAGCCAGTTGGTATGAACAGCATAGTTTTTAACTGGAATATCCTTTTAAAGGGGAGCTCCAGTAAAAAAAAATGAAGGATAAACATAGTAGATAACACTGGTGCAGACCTTTCCACAAATAAGAAGGTATGGTTCTTTACTTTACTACTCCTTACTTAAAGGGGTACTCCACCCCTAGACATCTTATCCCCTATCCACAGCTGGGGACCCCCGTGATCTCCTTGCTGCCCCCGACGCCCATTAAGAGCATCGGGTGCAGCGTTTAACTTTCTGGAGCCAGTTGATATGAAAAAAAAAAGTTTTTTACTGGAATTTTTTTTTAAAGTTATGTAAATCTTCTATCTTCTTTATGAGTCAAATTAAATTTGTTTTACTAAATAACATGTTTTACTTGAAATGAGGTACGGAACATAATCCAGAGCACTAGATTGGATGTGACTTTCACAGTCTGTTGGCCGTCGTGAAGAAATCTCTACACCTGTGACTGTCATTGATAAATGAGTTCTTCAAAACCTTGTCCAGCCTTTTTCTAAGCTTTCATGGTTTCACTGTGTCAACTGTAGCATTTCCAGGCTTGCTGCATGAAAAATATTAATTTTACCCTACTGGTACAACCACTGATGACAATACAAGGAGAGCCCTTCAGCATCTCTGGATTTACAGACAGTGCACAAGCTCAATATGTCATTTTTCCAGACAAGTCACAATGTATGCAAAGGTAGACAAAAGACTTATTAAAGCACCATGAATTCAGCTTTGTCATAACCCGTCAATCTCATGACTCTCATAAAAGTTCATCCCCCATTACATACTGCATAGTGTCACCTTGCAGAGTGACAGTCTCAAAACCATACTTTACAGATGGAGCGTCCCTGCCTATTATTTTGGAGATTTTCCAATACAATCTTTCCTTGTTGGAGGACTGAAATGTCTCTTTTGTCCTAAATGACTTTTCTTGTCTTTACTGACATTCTGTCATTTACAATGGAAGAAAATGGACAATGATATTTTTCTAGTTCTGAACTCCTAAGATTGTTCTACAATGTTCTTATTAGAAGAACAATTACATAACCTTCTTATATTTATAAGAATTATAACATTCTTTTATATAAAATGTATTAGATTACTGAATATGTTATGAAATTTGTTTAGAGATGTAGCAGTGCACAGTCTATCAATACACCAAAGTTTCGTATACTGACATTGTGTTACCTTGCATAGTAAAAATACAACATTCTCTTGTCCTGGCGAATTACAGTATCAGTATGAACAAAAGGACCAATGACGCCTGCTACAAACATACCCAGTGAAGAATGTTAGTGTTTTGCATGTTCATCATTAGATCGCAAAATGTAATTCTACATCCGCAATAGTAGCTGGAAGACAATACTCATGTATCACAGGTGAAGAACCATACTTTATCTGAATGTCAACCGTTCTTCAGTGATATGAAAGGTAGGTTGATCACGCATTAATGATGCTCTTAAGACAATAATTCCACCTTAAGGTTATAGAACATAGATACTCAAATTTTAAGCGGAAATAGCACTGTAATAGATACTCTTTATTAAAAATGACTTATCTCTAGTGAGAAATAACCATCCTTATAGAGAAAACATTTTGTTCATCCAGAACAGCACAATGTCCTCTTAACAGGCTGGTCCTCCTATACAACATACAGAACAAGAAGCCTTAAAGGGGTAGTCCAGTGGTGAAAAACATATCCCCTATCCTAAGGATAGGGGATAAGTTTGAGATCGCGGTGGGTCCGACCGCTGGGGCCCCCTGTGATCTCTCTGTACGGGGGCCAGGCTCTCCGGCCAGATAGCGGGTGTCGACCTCTGCACAAAGCAGCAGCCGCCACGCCCCCTCAATACATCTCTATGGCAGAGCCGGAGATTGCCGAAGGCAACGCTTCGGCTCTGCCATAGAGTTGTATTGAGGGGGCGTGTCGGCCGCCGCTTCGTGCGGAGGTCGACACGCCCCCTTCCCCCGGGCTGTCGGGGCTCCGTACAGGAGATCGCAGGGGGCCCCAGTGGTCGGACCCCCAGCGATCTCAAACTTATCCCCTATCCTTAGGATCGGGAATAAGTTGTTCACCACTGGACTACTCCTTTAAACGTTAAAGGGGTTATCCAGTAAAAAAAAAAGTTTTTATATATCAACTGGCTCCAGAAAGTTAAACAGATTTGTAAATTACTTCTATTAAAAAATCTTAATCCTTTCAGTACTTATGAGCTGCTGAAGTTGAGTTGTTCTTTTCTGTCTAAGTGCTCTCTGATGACATGTGTCTCGGGAACTGCCCAGTTTAGAAGCAAATCCCCATAGCAAACCTCTTCTACTCTGTGCAGTTCCCGAGACAAGCAGAGTTGTCAGCAGAGGGCAGAAAACAACAACTCAACTTCAGCAGCTGATAATTATTGAAAGGATTAAGATTTTTTAATAGAAGTCATTTACAAATCTGTTTAACTTTCTGGAGCCAGTTGAGATATATATATATATATATATATATATATAAAGTTTTTTCCTGGAATACCCCTTTAATCTGGAAGGAAGATGGGAAGATGTCTACTCCCTGTGTGCTGAGTAGAAAGCTTGGAGGGAGGCAGAGCTCACAGAGATATTGGCCCACATTTACTTTTTTTTTTTAGTAAGTGCAGATTTAAAAACTATAAAGTTTCTAATCATTTATATCGTTTCGTAATAGCATACTTTTTTCTGTTATACATTGGCTTTATTTTTATGCATTTTTATATTAGTAAATTGTTATTATTATACACATATTATAGATTTCATGCGAGCTGTACTCTCTGCAACATTGCAGAATGTTTATTACTAAAGTTATACAATATTTAGTACCCGAGAAGCAAATCATTAGAAATGGTCTAAGCAGCTAAACACATACACAGATACAGCTTATCTGGATTCGGATGTTACTGAAAAAGGTTCCTAAAATGAAAATGTCATTAATATTCACATAAACAAATCGTATATGCAAATAACTGTGACAAGAAGCAGGAGAGGATAGGACCCAGTAGTTTTATACTGCAACTAGATCAGATATCATGACTTATCTCCAGCTGTGGAAAGATCAAATTCATAAGAGTTCTAGCCAGGAGCAACTTAAACTGATGACATACCAGGTTTGCAAATTGCAACCACAAAACAGTTGGCAGCAATAGGAGACTCCCTGCAGATATTAAGATAGCTTGGCAATGATCTTAATACTAGTCAACATGGAGCAGTTCTATGGTAAATTATATTTCTACATACTTTTAGTAGTCTCACTGTTAAGATTAAACAACTTTAATCCACTACGCAATATATATGTTTTTGCAAAAGCTGAGCATATTGGGAGCAAATGCATAATGCATTCCAAGCAACAAAATTGGATCAACTGTAGTTTCTTAATAAAAGAAATGAAAAACAGTATCTACTTATAATTTCAATGGAATGCATGTTCGTCAAGCATAAACATGGCTGTAACTTATTGATGGCCTATTCTCAGGACAGTCCACAGATATGTCAGTGATGGGTGAATTAGTAAAATTCAAGCACAAGAGGCGGTTCACCTTGTGGTGCTGGGAGCACAACACCCAGACAGGCCTGTAGAAAGCGATGATGTCAGGTGTCTGTCTTGGATATTAGTGCCAAGAATGTACAAGCTTTCAAAACTGAGAGGGGACCTTTAATTGGCGCTGTTCTTTTCTAAGAATCCATAGTCTTGAGGCAATAGGTGATCTAAAATATATTTATTATAGTGTATATCGGACAAGACATTGTTGAGGTGGACAGCCTCCTTTCTCAGGTCATATACATTGCAATATGTGCTGATCGCTCAGGAGAAGGCTGGACGTTCATGCAGTGGTTTTTCCAGTTGAGGAATGATACCTTAGACCCACATGGTCAGCAAATCTGGCACAGAAATGTTTATGTGGTCACTCATGTTATACAAAATACAATATGAAAACCTTTTTATTGCAGAATTAGAAGAAGATTCCTATCCATTCCTATCCACCAGTGGGACAGCTCCATCCATGCATCCATGTATCGCAAACCAATTGACAGACCAACCTACCTTAAGAACAATAGCTTCCACCCCAAACATACAAAGAACTCCATCATGTACAGCCAGGCAATAAGGCAATTATGATTCGGCAGACCGTAACATACACCTCCAGAAATTGAGGAAAGACTATATACACCAGGGCTACAGTGCCAGGATTATTGACAACCAGATCGCAAAGCCACCAACATTCCCAGAAAAGAACTCTTGAGGTATAAAGAACATCATACAGGAAATCGTGTGCCACTGGGGGTCACTTACCACCCCCAAGTTCTACGAAAAGAACTTCAAACTGCATATCGATGACAGACTAGGGAAATTTCCACACAGACCCCCATAATGGCTTTCAGACAGTCCCTCAACTTGATGGTAAAGAGCGCCCTGAACAAAAACGCACAAAATGAAATCTCACCCTGCCTTCAAAAAAAGGTGCAAAACATTAAAAACATCCACACTACAGAAAGAGTGCCCATACCAAACAATTAGAGGACAGTGACACCAGTTGGAGAACAGTTTTGCCAGGTTGGACACAGTGTCAGAGATATTAATGGGATTTTTTCCAACGCAGAGGGAAAGAAAAATATGGGTGATCAAATTTAGGTATAAAGTCAGTTCTTTAAGTGCTGGCCTCAAAATAGATAGAGAACTTATGTCCCATATGCTGCAGTATGCAAACGGACTGTGGGGGGGGGGGCACTGACTAAAGCTACACAAAAAATTACTTAAAGGGGTACTCTGGCCCTAATACATCCAAAGGAAAGGGGATAAGATGTCTGATCGCGGGGGGACCCCCGCAACCAGACATCTTATCCCCTAACCTTTGGATAGGGGATAAGATGTATTAGTGCCAGAATACCTCTTTAAAATACCTGTTATTTATTAGCAGGGTGTCCAATTCAGAGTTCAAAGAGATGTTCCCAACTTATAGATAGAGGAGGGACATCTATCTTTAGAACAGCAGAAGCAAAACCCCCTCCCCCCAATTCATGGAAAAAATAAAGATAAAAAATAGCCTGTACTGCCTGGTTGCAGCAGGCAAATTTGACCAGGATTACAGAACAAACATCGGAGTGGGATGTTTTATGCTGTTTTGCAATTTCTGCACCCCCTACAGAAATGAATGGAAGTTACAGAAACAGCAGGAATTCATGTCTATAGGAATTATGGCGAATGCAAAGAATAGCTCGTCTGTTTCCATACTGGAGGGTATTAACATCTCAGCCATGATTCTCTGGATTGGGAATACCCTTTAAGCTTTTATGTGGCAGAAGGTAGACTTGGTAATAGCTTTTCACTCACAGGCCTCAAGCCACTTGACAAATCTAGTGCAAAAAAAGAATGGGGAATTGCAACCAATGTGCAAAACTGACACCTATCCATGCAAACCGAATGATATAATTGCTGTTAAATATATCTCTAGTGAATAGTGAAGTGGCTGAATAGTTACGCTTTCAATTATTGTGTGTATAATACCTGTAATGAACGTAGATCACATTGTAGACATTTGTTTGCACATTGACGTGCCTTTTTCTGATTAGTGTCAAAAACTCCTAATTAAATGAACTGAGTTGTTAAAGAAGAAAACACTAAAAGTCCACAGGGGTAAATACCTCTTACTGTCACTGTAACGCCTGTAATATGGGATGTCTCTTGTAGACATACATTGCATCAGCACAATACACTATCATATGCTTAGCTACCCTTTGGTTACTAATATAAGTAGTAAATCACATCATCTATACTTAGCTGGTACCTGCAGCTGGCTGCCCTCATTGCAAAAAGCAATGATACAAGGAAGGTGACCTCTTTACTTACCGATGTTGCTGAGCTGAATTTGTCATCCAACATTTATTTTGTGCAACGTGACCATTCAGTGATTTAAGGTAATTCTGAAGTTTTACATGAAATATGGAAACACACAGATAACATATGTTGATGTTCATAAGCTATGGAAAATGAAATACTTTTCACTGATGTATGTAATCTGTGTGCCCTTAAAGGGGGATCTGTCTGCAGTTTTGAGCCCTTACATGGGTACTCCGGTGGAAAAAATTTTTTCATATCAACTGGCTCCAGAAAGTTAAACAGGCTTTTAAATTATGTCTATTAAAAATTCTTAATCCTTCCAGTACTTATCAGCTGCTGTATGCTCCACAGGAAGTTAATTTCTTTTTGAATTTCTTCTCAGTCTGACCACAGTGCTCTCTGCTGACACCTTTGTCCATGTCAGGAACTGTCCAGAATAGGAGCAAATCCCCATAGCAAACCTCTCCTGCTCCGGACAGTTCCTGACATGGACAGAGGTGTCAGCAGAGAGCACTGTGGTCAGACAGAAAAGAACAACTCAACTTCCTCTGAATAATACAGCAGCTGATGAGTACTGGAAGGATTAAGATTTAAAAAAAAAAGTAATTTACAAATCTGTTCAACTTTCTGGAACCAGTTGATTTAAGAAAAAAAACATTTTAAAACTGCTGTTAGCCCATGAAAAAGCCATGTAATGGATACTTTGTGTTTGGGTCATGCACGCCTAATAAAAACATCATTTGACGGCAAAACTATGAAAAGTGCCCAGAAGGCGTGCTCTTCTACATTAAAGTATTTTCTTGGCAAAAAAGGCAAATAAAAGCTTTACAATGAAAACAGATGATTAGGGAATCACAATCCACTATTTACAGATTGTTCATAGCAACATATTTTTCTCAAAATATTTTGTTCCTATTCACATATATATACTTTTGATGAGATAAACAACATATGTATTTATTGTTAAAATCCAGCCTCAGTTAACAACATGTGACATGTTTCAGGTGTGGTATATACCCTTAAAGAAGAACTCCAGCCAAAACTAACTTAGGGGATAGGTAGCTAATTGTGAGGGGTCTGACAGCTGGGGCCTTTCACAATCTCCAAAACAGGACTCCAGCTGTCAGTAAAGGAGCATGTGTCGTCTACTGGTAGATGGCATACACTCCATTAATTTCCACGATCAGCCACTTAGAAAATAATGAAGTGGGTGCCGTCTGCAGCATGCACTCTTCACTGAGAGCCAGGTCCCCGAAGTTGGATTCCCCATGATCAGCTACTTATACCCTATTCTGTCGATAGGGGATAAGTTAGTTATGGCTGGAGTTCCCCTTTAATTCGGTGTATACCACACCTGAACCACATCACATGTTGTTTTCTGATGTTTTATTTTAAACAATTAAGTCTTGTTTTTGTACAATTCTGCACTGGACGATTCCAATTGTTCCAAGATGCATGTGGGTGCTGCCCTGTACCATCTGATACAAGTTGGTGTGTTTGAAAAAACATATGTAGGTTTATGGTAGTTATGATCTTCTAAACCCTCCAGAAATGTAACTCTAAGCAAAGAGGTGTAACATTGTACCTGTGCAGCAGAAGTTCTCCCAAGGTCACAGGATTCACCCCCAAACAGAACGGTAACAACTTTGACCAATCCCAGCTCTCTTCCATTGGTTTAGCCTGCTAATATAAATGAAGGTGGATCGGTTATTAATCATAACTAACCCCACCGGTAATTTATTTATTATAAACTATGTGGGAAAGGCGGACACGGCCTGTTAGAATAAATCAAGTTCAGACAGCCTAGTTTTTATTCCAATAAGACAACAATTAATTTACAAATCCACTAAGTGGTGTAGTCATTATTTATTAAAAGATAAATCAATTTTTGTACCACATTCCAACTGTTCGTGGCAATTTGCCCAACTACTTTGTCTGAGAGCAGAAGTCTTTGTTTGAAAGGAGAAATAAATGGATGCCTTGAATGCTCAGTAACAATTTACAATTTCCTACTGTCAGCAAGAAGTTTACCAGGAAATAAACAGAGGGGGGGCTAGGATTTATACGGCATGATGTATCTTAATTATAAGCCATTTTATGGTTCTAATCTAAAATGGTACCACGGATTTAAATAAACAGATGGTACACATACATATTTGGGAGCGTGCGAATTACAAACCCTTGTTATGTATGACCGATTACACAATAAATAAAAAACTATTTATGATTGAATACTTGGTGTCTACTGGAAATGAATGTCAGATTTAAAGGGAAGACTCCCATATATTGCTTTAGAAAAAAATAAACATAAAAAGTATGTAGAGGTCACAAACAAATAGAAATTCTGTTAAATAAACACTGTAACATTAAAATGCTAGTACATAGAACTGCTGTTTCACAAAATTTGTGAGCTGTCATTGTGGCGTGTCAGAAGAGGTATGGGGAATGTGTCATCAGAAAATGGCCTATTTATCAAGCTTTTATGTTAAACTTATTTATTAAGAGTTTTCGGTAATGTTCGCGGTGTTCGTTCTTGCTACTAAGTCTAATAATAAGCTAATCCATACTGTTCTGTTGAAAAATCTTTTCAGCAGCCTCCTTCTCCAGGGAGAATGAATGGGAAAAGTGACACCAATAAATAGACAAGACAGAACCTGGCTATAAGGTGATTATATACCTCTGTACAGGTCACAGAGAATGCCTAGAAAACGCTTCTAGGCATATTAATCCCAGATCAAAAGTGAATACATAACTGCCATCTCAGTAATAACAAATCGCTTGTACCTATGACCAGCTTTAACCCCTGACTCAGGGTTTTTTCTTTTTTTGCACTTTCGTTTTTATCTCCCTACTATCTAATACTATAACTAGTTTTAGTGCCACCAATTGGTAACATCTACAATAAAAACAAAAAAAATTTATTTTTGGGGCCAAATTGAAAGAAAAAAAAAACATCATTATGTAACTTTTGGGGGCTTCCCCTTTTACACAGTGCACTTTTCAGTAAAATTTACACCTAATCTTCCATACGGTTCCAATGTTACCCAAATTATACAGGTTTGATTTGGTTTTACTTTTTTTTAATTACTTTGTACTTTACTTTGTACGGAAATTTGTATTTCTAAAATTATCCTTTTCTGGCACCTATAACTTTTTTTTATTCTTCTGTATATGGGGATGTATGAGGGTCATTTTTTGCACTGTGATCTGTAGTTTTTATTGGTACCATTTTTGCTTTGATAGGACTTTTTAATTGCTTTTTATACATTTTTTTTTAGGTCATACAAAGTGATCGTACGTTTTAATTAACGTTATATTTTTATAGTTCGGGCATTTAGCCACAAGGCAATACCCCATATGTTTAGGTTTATTTTTGTTCACTTAATTTTTTTCTTTTAAATAGGGAGGGGGTAATTCAAACTTTTATTAGGGAAGGAGTTAATTCACATTTATTAACTTTTCTTTTTTATTTACATTACACTATTTTTTAGTCCTCATAGGAGACTATTACATGCAATCCTTAGATTGCATACACTGAACAATGCTATGTCATAGCATAGCATTGATCAGAGTTTTCGGCACTTCATTGCTCCAGCCTGGAGCCTTGGAGTGCCGATTGGACAGCGAAGAGGCAGGTAAGGGCCTTCTGTCATCCTCTCAGCTGAACAATGGTTTCACCATGGTGGTCACGATCAGCTCCACAGATTTTTATTGCAGCATCTAAAGGATTAATGCCGGGCATCACCGCGATTGGTGATGTCCGGCATTAGCAACGAATTAGCTGCTGGGACCATCCCGCTATGACACGTGCTCAGCTCCTGAGCATGCATCATAGAAGGGGAGCAGGCGCAGGGCGTACATTTATGCCCTGTGTCCTTAAGGGGTTAACAGTGTCCTTTTTAAAAAATTAGGGAAGCTGCAACCAGGAGTCAATACCCAACTTTTCCTCAGTCCTACATAGCAAATATTAACTGAGCCACATGAATTCACAATGACGCCAGCAGCTAAATAGTGAGTGCAGCTCTAGAGTATGATACGGACTCTAACTTGGTATCTGTGCAGTATACATTACTTTTTAATGATTGTACTTAGATTATATATTTTACATTGATTATTCAAATTGCAGTAAAAATGCCTTGCTCTTTTACCATGAATGGCATAATCACGGTAAAATATTTGCCATGATTTCAGGAAAATAGCAGTAAAACTGCAACATGTGGATACTCCCTTGGGAGTCAGGAGAGCATTAAAGATCAAAATATGAATTTGGATACATCT
Organism: Hyla sarda; assembly: GCF_029499605.1. Lineage (NCBI taxonomy): Eukaryota > Metazoa > Chordata > Amphibia > Anura > Hylidae > Hyla > Hyla sarda. The sequence goes on along the minus strand of NC_079189.1, from coordinate 513,713,326 downwards.
TAATATGGCAGCCTACCTGGCTACCTACCTACATAGCTACTTAGCTACCTGGCTACTTACCTACATAGCTAACTACCTTGCTATCTACCTACTTAGCTACCTACCTACTTAGTTACCTGCCTACCTACCTACATAGCTACCTGCCTACCTAATTAGCTTCCTGGCTACTGACCTACATAGCTACCTACCAATCTACCTAAATAGCAACCTACTTATCTACCTGGCTAAATACCTGGGATCCCCATACAGGGTGCCCTCTAGGCTAGGCTCCACTAATTATCTTTAAAACCATTAAAACCCCCACTTACAGAGGAGCCAATCAGACTAACAGCCTGTTAGTGATGACCATAGCTACACATGACATTGTGGACAACACATTGTTACGATGTACAGCAGTGTTTCCCAACCAGTGTGTCTCCAGCTGTTGCAAACTACAACTCCCAGCATGCCTGGACAGCCAAAGACCAAAGGATGTCCAGGCATGCTGGGAGTTGTAGTCTTGCAACAATTGAAGACACACTGGTTGGGAAACACTGCTGTAGAGCATACATATGTGTTGCCCATAATGTCACATGTTGCTATGGTCATGTGACATGGGGTGGGATGTCAGGTAAAGGGGTTATCAAAGATTACAAAAACAAATAAAAAACAGCACCACACCCCTATAGTGCTGTTCCTCTCATATAGCCATTTCTCTCTCCTTTCATATAGCCATCCCCCATAGCCTAAGGGGGAAAATGCTATATAAAATTAGATGAAATGGGGATACTTCACCATTTGTTTATTATATAGCAATCACATATCGAAATCCCAATATGTACCTCCATAACTGCAGTCGCACACTTTCCCCAAATCGTGCAACTCTACCTACCTGCCTACTGTGGAGGGAGGGGGGGAATATACCTACTCAATGGGGGACCTACTATTCTACCCAGGACACCAAGGAGTACATTATTACAGTTTGGGCTTATAGAGGAGGGGGGGGGGGTGGAAAATCTGGAGTCTAACATGTTTGTTTTGCAGATGCTGAATAGATGAAGTTTTGGCTGGAAAAGCCATCCTGGTGGTCTAAGCCGAAGAAAAGGAAAGAGGACGACGCCAATCAGAGAAGACAACAGTTGTGAATCACTTACTTTAACTGTACGTACAATACTGTGTAAAGTGACTTTATTTTTTTTGGGGGGGGGGAATATAGCACTCCACCAAGGGAGCAAGGGCACTAGGTACGCCTCTGCACATCCTTACGACATCTGCGCAAAATGACGATTGCACAGGTCATTGTTAGAAAACTCTCCTTTAAAGGCCAGTAAGGTCAGCACAAGCCTGTTGTTTTCTATTTCTATGGGGTTTGTGCAGAAAGCTCAGGATATATGGCTGCCCTCATAATATAGTACACAAAATAAAATATACAAACTTAAAATCTGAAAAACAAAACAGATTAGAAAAAAGAACATGCATCAGAATCTAGTTCTAATAAGTAAAACTAATAATATTGAGGTCCCTTATAGGCTGCGTTCCCACACTGTGTTTTGAATGTATTTTGAACATGTGATGAACATGTTATCTGATAAATTGGTGGACTCTCAAGGACTTCACCAAAACATGTTAAAAACAGAACCTAAAGGTAGTGTGGAAGCACAGCCTCATGTTTGGCAGTCTGGATGCTCAGGCTCTTAACAACTGTAGATACAAAGGGAGAGAAATGCTTTGCTGAATGCTGTGCCCCTTCAGCTCTGACCAGCCATCTCACCTGTAAGAGAAGGGGTCTAAGCACCCAGAAAACAATCAACCCAAATTGCTAAAATGTTTGGCAAAACAACAAACAGCGATTTACAGAACTAAATAATAACAGAAAAAAAAAACTGAATAAATTAATTAATTAATTAATTAACAATGTGATATTCCAAAGGAGATATATATTAAGCCAGTTTTATATGACTTAATATAATACTTAATACTTAATAATATATGTTGTTGTTTTTTTTTTTTATCAAAAATGGTATCAGAGGTGTATCTTGAAGCAAAAATTTTAATACAGCCCCCCCACCTTATATGCGCTAATTATAATATTGGTTTCTTCTTTTGTGGACATGGAGCTTTTGGGCTCCCTCAGGCACTTGGCCCCAGGTACAACTATCTGCTTTGCACCCCCTATAGCTATGCCCTGACTGGTATGTTTTATATTGTGACTTTGAATGTGCTACAACTGGGTTGGTACCATACCCCAGAGCTAATGAATAGGCTGAATCCCGATATCCCCCCCCCCCCCCCAGTGCTGGCGTTGTGGGTTTGGATACCCTGTTTCATGTTTTTTGGTCCTGCCCTCTTATCACGGGGTATTGGGAGTTAGTGAGTCGCTTTCTCTCTGATGTTCTTGGAGTATCGGTCCCTCCTGAACCTCAGGTCTACCTTTTGCACCTCTCACACTCTGGTCTACCCAAGACGTTGTTTAAACTGGCTATGCACATATTCTTGGCAGCTAAGACACTTGTTGCTAAATGCTGGAAGAGGACTCTTCCTCCCTCTGAATCAGACCTGCTCTCCCGAACACGTGAAATACGCTCTTTAGAATATCTCACCGCCTCTTTGAATAATACCATCCCTGCCTTCCTTTCAGTTTGGGAACTGTGGGACCGTTTCTCTGACGGCAACCTCCTTGAGGTGATACTGCAATCTTCTCCCACCCCCCTCTCCTTCCCCTTCTTCCTTACTTTCCCCCTATTGTGTTTGTGATTTGTTGTCTTGTCTCTTTTCTGTCTTTGTCTTGTCTCAGTCCTTCATGTTGGAGAGCTTTCCAGTTCTCTCCTTTGAGTACTTGGCTGTATAACTCCTTTTTTTATATATGTTTGCTCCAGTTTGATGGTTTATCTGGAATCAGGGCTAGTCGTTCTAATCTACAACTGTTTTTGCATGCCCTATCTTGGCTTGTCATTTGCCCCTGATGTGATTGTACTGGGCTGCGTCCCGGATTATGCTTTGATTGAGTTTTGGTGAACTCTTGTTTTCTTTTGTGAAAAACTTTAATAAAAATTACAGTTAAAAAAAAAAAAAAAAAAAAGAATGCTACAACAATAATTTCAAATTTCAGTTAACGTGTTGAGACTTAACAATTATGCCGGACACATACATACTCAATATAGCCATGATTATGTGGATTTCATGTTAATATCCATGGTTTTGCAGTGAAATTTTCAACAAGCATTTGGATGTTTACATACTTCTGGATAAAAATCTGCATTACAAGATGAGAATTCTAGCATTGTTAGATAGTACTATTAGCTTCTTACCTCACTCAGTATATTTGCACTGGGTAATAAAAACTTTTGCAGAGGGTTGAAAGGTGAAAGCTGGTCTTCAGTGGTGGAGGTCAGCTGAAATGCCTTTAAGCAGGTTGTACTTTCAGACTGTTGAGAAGACAGCATTTCAAATAGGTAATCCTACAAGGAAAAGAACGGTTGTGTATATAAATGGTACAACGGCACATTTCTATTAGGTATAAAAGGTGCACTTGGGGAGATTTATCAAAACCTGTCCAGAGGAAATGTTGCTGAGTTGCCCATAGCAACCAATCAGATCGCTTCCTTCATTTTTCAGAGGCCTTTTCAAAAATTTAAAAGAAGCAATCTGATTGGTTGCTATGGACAATTCAGCAACTTTTCCTCTGGATTTTGATAATCTCCCTCAATGTCTTTATAATTTACAAAAATATAGAACCCTTAAAGGGGTTCTCCGCTGCCCTGCCTTCCGGAGCTCTGCTCGCAACATCCGGAAGTTTATTACTCCGAACACTGTGTGCGGGCTTCCGTGTTCGAGGCCGCCCCCTCGTGACATCACGCCCGCACCCTCAACGAAAGTCTATGGGAAGGGGGTGTGGCCCATATTTATCAAACACAAATATGAAAGCAGAGCTGTGATTGGTTAATATGGTAAAAAAACAGACAATTAGGGTTTCAGGCTGATGGGCAAATCTGGGCAAGTAAGCTTATGTTTATTGTATTGCTTGTTTTTATATGTTATAGACATGTGTTATGTAATTTATTTGTACGCATAAAAAAATTTATGGTGGTAGAAAAATAAATAAATAGGATCGTCAGCAACAATACAAAGGTCATTGTGAATAAGCTGTATTAATAAAATATATTTATAAATCCTTGTCCCTGCTACTAAGCATAAAGAATATGAATAAATAAAAAAATAAAGTATTGATTTAATCTTTTTTGTCCATTGTAAATTGTATCACCAACTGGGCATTGCACACCGGATAATAAGGTGTACTTTGTGAGTTTAAAGTGATACTCCCCCTAGAGCCTATTTTAAACCCAACATGGGCCTCAGAGGTTAGCACTATTGCAGCACTAGAATTTTAGATTTAAATCCAGCCATGGGCAACATCTGCATGAAGTCTGAACATTCTCCTTGTTTTTGCGTTTGTTTCCTCAGGTACTCCAATTTCCTCCACACACTAGAAATATACAGATGGAATAAAGGAATAGGTACTTAAAAGAAATGCTATGTTTACCTTCTTCGCTCTCTGGCTACGGCCATGGAACTCTATTCCCAATAAGCAGCACTCCAAGGAGCAGGGTTGGCACTTGGAGCCGATCAGTAGCTGAGGTGGGACACTACTGCTCCCTGAAGAACCCCTTTAGTGTAGGGTCAAACGTGCCGTTTTTTTGCTGCACATTTTGCTATTTATTGACTTCAATGAGTAGGAAAATATGCAGCAGCAAATACACAGCAAAATATGGCACACTGCTTATCCCTCGCTCACACAAGGCTTTCCGGCGGCAGACCTATGTGTGCAGTGAGTTTTGGAGACGTGCAGCTCCGCCTCCAATACTCACTACACACATAGGGCTGCCGCCAGAAAGCCTTGTGTGTATGGTGAGCGAGGGATACGAGGGTATTTCCTGCTGCTGCTGAAGATTTTGCGCATCGTGAAATACGTTGCATATACGCCAGGTGGGAACGTACCCTTAGTGTGTATTGACAAATAAAGTATCCTGCGCATATTTGATGCCGGCGTGACTGTGACGCGCGGGTCTGCCTTCAAAACTCACTACATACATAGGGCTGCCATCGTAAAGCCTTGTGTGTGTGGTGAGCGAGGGATACGCAGCGTATTTCCCGCTGCTGCTGATTTTGCGCAGTGTGAAATACACTGCATATATGCCAGGTGGGAACGTGCCCTTAGGGTACATTCACACGTGCATATATTTTGTGTACATCTGTTGAAGATTTACTGCAGCAGATTTTGCTGCCCATTGACATCAATAGGTAACAAAATGTGCTACAGCAAATCTGCAACAGAAAACATGCACCCGTGAACGTACCCTTTAAGTAGTTTTCTATGGAATTGACCCTGGACTCTATGGGGGGAGATTTATCATTAGGTGTCTATTGTAGACACAGATCTACCCCTTTACACTGCTTGTCTAATTAACACTCTTGATGAAAATTTACAAAGCTTGTGCACTCCTTTGATAACGTGCTCTACCGTGCACTCCATCTCTACCTCCCACGGTACACTGCTCACATAGGTAGAAGTGCCGGAGCAGCAGTGTGTGCAGAACAAAACTCTGCACAATAGTAAAATCATAAATCTTTATAAAGTACACAGAGGGCGAGATTCGCAATGAATTTTGTACCAAAAAAAAATCTATTTCACTCCAAAATTTTGATGCGAAAATTATCGACCACATTTTCAAAGAGCTTTGTGTGGTGGTTTACACTGTTCACGTCAGTTTTGTAAAAGTGGGCGTGTCCACGTATATTGTCTGCTTTACATGATATTTTAAAAGCGGTGAGAGTCCAGTTTACATCAAAAATTTCACACCAGCTTTTTGATCACAGAAATTGTGTTGTATTTTTATTGTTTTTTTTTTTCTTCTAATGTTAGATACATGAATGCGGCGAATTACGTCAAATTCGGTGGATTGCGATGATGAACAGCGTTTTTTTTTAAATGTCAATAAAATTGTTACTGAGGGCTGTGGGGGAGTGTTTTTTTAAATAAAATAATGTTTTCAATGTGTTGTGTTTTTTATAAGTGTATTTTCAGGCTTAGCAGTGGAAGCCGTCTTGTAGACGGAATCCAATACTAAGCCAGGGCTTAGTGTTAGCCCCAAAATCAGTTAGCGCTAACCCCCAATTATTACCCCAGTACCCACCGCCACAGGTACCAACAGGCCCGGAGTGTCAAAAATGGTGCTCCTGGGCCTAAGCGGTAACAAGCTGGCGTTATTTAGACTGGGGAGGGCCAGTAACAATAGTCCTCACCCACCCTAGTAACGTCAGGCTGTTGCTGCTTGGTTGGTATCTGGCTGATACTGAAATAATGGGGGAATCACACACCCTTTTTTTTTTTTTTTAATAAAAAAAAAAAAAAAAAAAAAAAAAAAAAACAAACGCATAGGGTTCCCCCTATTTTCAGTATCAGCCAGATACCAACCAAGCAGCAACAACCTGACGTTATCAGGGTGGGCGAGGGCCATTGATACTGGCCCTCCCCAACCTAAATAACACCAGCCTGTTACCGCCTAGGCCCAGGAGCTCCATTTTTGATGCTCCGGTCCTCCCGACACCCCTGGGGCGGTGGGTACTGGGGTAATAATTGGAGGTTACCGCTAGCCGATTTTGGGGCTAACGCTAAGCCCCGGCTTTGTAATGGATTCCATCTATAAAGACAGCTTCCACTACTAAGCCTGAAAATTCTATTATAAAAAACACGACACATTGAAAACATTTATTTAAAAAACTCACTCCCCCACAGCCCTTGTTAACCATTTAATTAAATAAAAAAAACGCTGGTCATCATCGCAGTCCACCGAATCTGACGTAGTCCTCTGCATTCACATATCTGAATTGAGAAGAAAAGAAAAACATAAAAAATGGGTCAATACATTTTTTGCGCTCTCCCCTGGGGAGAGCACACATATTGCAGCTTGTTCCTAAACAGGGAGACTCCAATTGTTGCTAAACTACAACTCCCATCATGAGGGGCTGTAGTTAAGCAACAGCTGGAGACTCCCTGTTTGGGAACACACTGCCAGAAAGGCTCTGTTCTCATTATGCAAAACGCATAATGTAAACAGAGTCAGGCCTGGACTGTGTAGCTCCGCCCCCTAATGATGTTAACACTAGGGGCAGAGCAGTAACAGTCACAGGGGGTCTCAGGAGTAAGACCCCTTTTGCCCCTCTTCCCTTGGGCCACTAATCCCATCATGGGATAAAGTCTGTCCCATGATCGGAATAGTTATAGTACCGCAGCGCTGAGGGATGGCACTTGCAAATCCCCCGGCTGCGAGACTTTTCGGACTACTACTCCCATCATGGACAGGCTCTGTCCATGATGGGAGTTATAGTCCAGGGACTGTGGTGCAGATCACAGCAGGTAATTCTCCAGAGACCTGCTGCGATCCGCATTTATCAAATTAACAAGCCGGCGGCACATGCGGCTCCACTGCGCCCCCCACCGGCTCCAGGCTCCGGTGTCATAATTCATAATCCCCGCCGGCAGGAGACGGGAGCTCTGATTGGTGAATAGCTATTCACCAATGAGAACTCCCGTCTCCCAGCCGGGATTAGGAATTATAAGAGCTGTATATAGGACCCTGGAGCCGGCGGGGAGCTTAGTGTATCTGCATGTGCCACCTGCTTGTTAACTTAATAAATGCGGATTGCAGCAGGTCTCTGGAGAATGACCTGCTGCGATCTACACCTAAGTCTGTCCATGATGGGAGTAGTAGTCCTAAAAGTCCCGCAGCCGGGGGAGTGCCATCCCTAAGCGCTGCGGTACTACAACTACTCCCATCATGGGACAGATTCGGTCCCATGATGGGAGTAGTAGTCCAAGGGCAGAGGGGCAGATCGCAGCAGGTCATTCTCCAGAGACCTGCTGCAATCCGCATTTATTAAGTTAACAAGCCGGTGTCACATGCGGCTACACTGCACTCCCCACCGGTACCTATATACAGCTTTTATAATGGGGATTATGAATTATGACACCGTATACAGGTGTACAGTGAGCCGGCAGGGAGTGCAGTCTATGGCACTTGCACATCCCACGGCTGTAGGAGTTTTAGAACTATTACTTTCATCATGGACAGACCCCCTGCGATCCGCATTTATTAAGTTAACAAGTCGGTGGCACATGTGGCTACACTGCACTCCCCGCCGGCTCCTGTATACGGTGTCATAATTCATAATATCTGCCGCCGGGAGACTGGAGCTCTGATTGGTGTACAGCTTTTCACCAATCAGAGCTCCCATCTCCCGGCGGCGGGGATTATGAAATGCGTCCCTCTGATTAATAAAAAGCTTTTCACCAATCAGAGCTCCTGTCTCCCGGCGGCGGGGATTATGAATTATTACAGCATATACAGGAGCCCGCGGGCAGCACAGTGTAGCTGAATGTACCGTCGGCTTGTACAGTTAATAAATGCGGATCACAGCGGGTCTCTGGTGAATGACCCGGTGCGATCTGCACCTCAGCCCCTGGACTATAACTACCATGATGGGCAGTCTGTCCATGATGGGAGTAGTAGTCCTAACTGTCCTAAAATCGTCCTGCAGCCAGATGGATGTGCAAGTGCCGTCTCTCAGTGTTGCGGTACAACTACTCCCATCATGGGACAGACTCTGTCCCATGATGGGAGTAGTTGTAGTTTAGCAGTGTTCAGGGCTCCTGCATCCCCTGGCTGTCTCGGTAGAACACTTTCCTACGTGTCCTTTTTGATGGTGTATTTTTGCATTAAAAACAATTTAAGTGCACAAAAAAATTTGTCTAAACAAAAAAAGCGCACATGATAAATTAATATCCACTGTAGAATGCATTCCACAATACACAAAAAAATAGAAAGTGAAAATGAAAATCACTGCGCAAATTGTTGCGCAAAATAATACACAAGAAAAAGGGGTAAACTCATTGATAAATTGCCCCCTATGTGTAAATTGAAGATAGGCAACTGATATGAGTGAGGACATTTTTCTGTACAGTACTGAACCCCATTTCTGACCATATATGATTTGTTTGCAAGACGCACATATGGTCATGCTTTGACTCTAACAAAAAAAAACACAAAACAACAGAATACAGTCAGAAATGGACCAAACGTAGTAACTAGTAGACTATGTTCGATGCACTCAACTCAATGCATCCAGCACACATATGCCATGGTATAAATTCTGCAGGTATGCTGACATATACCCAGATTTAGGCTACATTTCAGATTTATATATTGTAAGAAACAAAATGAAATAAATATACTTGTTTTTTTAACTAACATTTTAAAACTTAGAATGAGGGCCACAGGCCGACATTTAGCATTGTCTTTAGACTGTTTTCCGTGTCTAGAAAGGCGCATAAAAGGCACAAGCAGGGTTTATTTGCGCCTTTTGGTTTACACATTTCTGCAGATTTTGAGTTGCAATCCACTGATTTTGGCAATACACATAATATAGAAGGGTTTTATGAACTGCGCCTTTTTGTGAAAAGGCGCAATGCCACTGAAAAGTCTCTAAAACTACACCAGCCCAGACTTTGCTTAGCTTTTTGGTCAAGTCAAAGAGAAATTTCAGAAAATGTGACCAGCACAAAATTTATCAAATGCTCTGTGACCATTTCATAAATTTGGTGCTCCTACACATTACTGGCACACGAAAAAAAAAGAGGTAGAAAAATGCTTCACTTACACCTACAATGATAAATGTCGGCCACAGTGCATAAAAAATTACTAAAATCATTGTACTTTGTGAGATCTTGACCATTATAATATAGGCCTTTTATGTGTGATAATATTGTTATATAGTAAATGTGCCTTGTGTATATCCTTTATAACAATAATAATATTGTAAATGTTGTAAAATTGTAAATAAAAAAATCCTGAAGTGATAAAGAGATCTGATTCCGTGTAATGCCTAATCTGCTATTGACTTTTAAAAGTATTACCAGGTCTTTGACGAATGCTTAGCTGCCAGCACATTCTGCCGCAACCCAATACACACCTAATTGCTCGGCAAAAAGGCAGTTTCCCTACCTCATTGAGCTGGATGATGTGATGAATTTGCCTCAGGTACTCGCTGCCACCTGGTTTGTGGCAGATATCCAGTACCATCATGTTTATTTTCTGCTCAGTCAGATCGAGCCTGCTGCCTTGGTCTTTTAATACTGAACTGTCTTCTTGCATCGCAAAGTCACTGGAAAAAGAGAAAATGTATAATGCTGCCTGACAGAACTGCAAGGAAAATATAAGCATGTCTGCATCATAGTGTACACACTACGGTGTCTACAATGTTACACATGCTACAGTCAACACAATGAAATGACGAATCATATGTTATCACAGCGGTTCAATCTACAGAATTCTTGACATTTTCTACATGAAGAAATATCTACTAACATAATTATATCTAGTACATAATAGTTGTCCTTGTACATATGCACATGTTTATGGACATAGTCATGCCAACCAGAATGAAAGCATCAATTGAGCGCGCTGCTGGATATATTCAGGGAACTGAAAAATGGTTCAAAACGTGAATAAAAGGTGGAACACATCATGCATTATGACTATAACTGGTACAGCATGATTTTCTACAGTCCCTAGAACAAGGAAGGTGACCGACTACAGCTACCTTGTGCCAGAAACATGCTTAGAACAGCTGTCACCTCCATTTTCTCTCCATTCTTAAAGTTCTCCTTCCATGAACAGAAATTGTGCCCCAATACACAATATCACAGAACTACAGTGCTTTGGGGACTCTCAAAAATGAAAAGGGGTTGATTAACATATTTAGAAATGTGACCAGTGCTACAGATTGTGCTAAGAAAATTAAAAAAATTAAAAATTAACTGAGCTTCATTGAAAGAACAGTGTGGCACTAACCGGTCTGCAGTAATTCTTCTTTAAATGGAGGACAGTACAGACAGAGACCTCACGGAGTATTGTGAAGACACAAGACAGCTGTCGCCTTGTGACTCCCCTACTCTGTCCATACTGTGCCCCACTTGACTTGTTTGTTACAAACAAAATAAAGAAGAATAACTGCATACCGGTGAGTGCCATATTGTTATTTCTATGAAGCTTGGCTGTTACTGTTCTGTGACTGTTGGCGCAACACCGTATAGCTGTATTCACAAAGGAATCCGTAGTCGCTGAAGCACTTCCTACAGCGTGTACTATATTATAGCAGCTGTCCAGTGCCAGGTACTGTTCTCGTTAGATAAAAATTAATTATACCTAACCCTCTAGTTCTTAACATGTCCTACACTTATCCCTGTAGTCTTCACCTTGCCCAATGCCACCATCCCACTACTCAAGCATTATTTATAGGGTTGCAGCAATGACAAACCTACATAACCAAGTCACCACTGCAGTCAATCACTGGCCTCAGAAGAATACACAAGGTCAGTAATTGACTGCAGCAGTGATGTTGGTATATCAGTGCAAATCAAGCTGGCAGGAGTAAATAGTTTTAAGCACAATTCTAAGTGTGAAAAAATTATTTTAGAAATTTTTACAGAAATTTATAATAAAAGGGAAAATTTAAAATTTAGATGGAACTTTGCTATGATCATCTCGGAGATGTTTCTACACCTTGATTGGAGTCACTTGTGGTAAATTCGGCGGATTGGACATGAATTGGAAAGACACAGCCCTGTCTATATAAGGTCTCACAGCTGACAATGTATATCTGAGTAAAGACAAAGCCTTGAGGTGGAAAGAACTGCCTGTAGAGCTCAAAGAAAGGACTGTGTGGATATACAGATCTGAAGAAGAATACAAAGCCCTGACTTGAACCTAAATTAACATGTTTGGAGAGACCTACACATTACTGTCCACTGACTGTTCCCATTCAAACTGACAGAGCTTGAGAGGATCTTCAGAGAAGAAAGGCAGAAAAAACCCTAATCCAGGTATGGAAACCTTGTTGCAGGGAAGTTAAGAAAAACAAAAATGCCCCAAAGCCACCACAATACCTGTTTTGTGTCCCATGAAGTTATCCTTGTGATTTTGCCAGCTCCCGTGGCCCCTGTTATCATCTGAATATTCTTCTTTCTTGCTGGCAGCCCAGACTTCAACTCCCAGCAGTCAGTGCGGCTCTGTGTAATGGCTGCCTGCCACTTGCTATTACTATCTGTGCGCATGCTGTGTTGTTGTAAACACACAGTGAGCAGCACACACTGTACATGTCTTTTCTTTCAAACTATCCTTCCTCACAGCAATAAATCATGCTATGCTCTGAATGGCAGCAGTCAGTGATTAGATCTACAGCAGGCAAAGAGCAGCGTTATGTGCTGAGGAGACGCTGGACTGTTTTTCTCCCAGCAAGATCCTCACACAGGGAGGGGAGGGGGAAAGGAGGTGTGGCTGTGAAGCCAGACAAGACAGAAATAACGTCTTGTTTGTCTTCCAGGAGGTTGGGGGGGGGGGGGGGGGGGTGTTGAGCTAGTCTCAGTGAGGGTTTTGCACAGAGACAAGGTGGATCTGATAATGACGTCTTTCTCTCACTTCCTGCATGTAAGTGACTGCTGAAATATATATAATTTATACATATATATATATATATATATATATATATATATTTATTAATAAAGCCTGGATAATCCCTTCAAGGAGCAAATGATGACTGATAGCCGCACATGAGTAGAACCAGCCAATATAAACACAGGAGATGAAAACAAAAACCAGTAGCCATAGCCGAGGAAAGTATTTCTGAAGAAGTAGGTTTAATATAATTTGTGCAGAGGAAGCTAAATATGTCCATCTACTCCTGTGGTATATGGAGAAGGAGCCGCTACACCAGATATGGAGGAAAACACTCAACACTTTATTTCAAAGAAAGACAGATAATTGTAGCTGAACAATCCAGGTACCCACAATGCAAATTATACTAAGATTTTGTGAAAAATGATATGGATGCAACAAGCAGTCCCATGAAAACTGTACCAGCCAACTGTTACTAATGCTTTTATTAACATAAAATAAAATAATTTGTAATGAAATAAATATGGTAGAATGTTTGTATTAGTTTTTACATTCCAAGAATATATCATCTAAATTTAATTACCTATTTTTTCTTTCTTTTGCTACAAACAGAAATTGGTGTTTCATTTACAAGAATCACTAGGAAAGTTATTTTTATCTGTTCACCCTATGACTAATCTCAGTCACACATGCGTTTTAATTCTTAATTTTTCTGCTATCTGTTAGACAAGAGAATAAAAGAAAACTTTTTTTTTTAACTTCTAGATTTAAATTCTGCATACCAAATATTAAAATAATTGCTACATTCAAAACCCCATCACCCCTGACAGATGACTGCAAGAAGTTCTATGACAGGGTGAAAGAAAAGTCTGTTTAACCGTCTGCTAGTTATTGTGTCAAATACACTGGATTTATGACGCTATCTAAAAGAAAAACAGATGTTGTTGTTCATAGCAACCAATAAGAACACAGCTCTGATTTTTCAAGAGCAGAATAGGAAGTGAGGAACTGTGCTCCAATTGGTTCTTAGGGGCAACAAAGATAAAACAAAAGTTTTGTTTTAGACAGTTTTATAAATCTCCTCCATTGGCCCTAAACACTAATGCTGCAGGAAGGAGGGATACTGATCTGGGAGGATCCGGGCAACAGAGGGTTAATATGATTTCAGAGACTGGAGCTAAAGTGATGATGACTGTGTCTTACATATTTTTGACTACACAATTTTTCCTGGCTAAAAGCATAGGCTAAGGGTGCATGCACACCACGTTTTTGCTATAAAGTTCCCGTATATGGTTTCAAGTTAAAAACCGTATGGAACCGTATAGAAAACCGTATGCATTGACTTAACATTGTAAACCATATGTCAAACGCATCATCCGGTTTAGTACGTTTTGAGTCTTATACGGTTTTGTCTGTTTCTTTTTTTTACCCATACCCAAAATCTTAGTCTACTACGTTTTTTTGTCTGGGTGAAAAACTGTCAATGGGAGTCAATGGGAACCGTACAGAACCGTATGTGCGTACTTTCCATCCGGTTTTCACTATGCGGTTTTTGACTTTGCACATTTTTTTTCTTGGAATTTCAATCAAACTAGTGAAACTTTAATTAAAATCGAGTGAAAAGTTAAAAACTTATACTTTTTTTTAAAAAACAGAGGCAACCGGAGATCATTTTTCTAACCGTATACGGGTTGAAATTTGTACACACGTTTTGATACAGTTTAGTCAGGTTTTGAGGAATCCATTTTTCATCAAAAACCTGATACAGGAATGGCATTGCAAAAATGTGGTGTGCATGCACCCTAAGGCTGGGTTCACATGTTGTTGTAAAATGAGTATGTTCAAGTATCAATTAGGATTCGGGCAAAAGGAATGTCAGCAATCAGCATATACTTTGTCATATTAAGCCCACTGAGTTTAAAGGGTAAGTCCAGCATTGGTCTTCTGCCTGTTTTTTTTAAAGATCGGTGTGGAAAGACGCAGCTCACGCTGGGTGGTACAGTTGCAAAGGCAACGCCCAGCGAGTTCCCTGCACAAACCCTGTTCTGATGAATGGGACTCATATAAAGGACTTCCTCTGCATTGTACGGTTGCTTTGGCAACTGTACTGCCCTGCATGAGCTGTGTCTCTCCACACAAATATTTGCAGAATGATCAGTAAACCATTGCTGGACTTACACTTCAATAGACTGAAGTTTACTATGTTTGGTCCATTGCTGAAATGGATAGTCCTATAGACATAATTTGTAAATTTGTCTCACTTAGCACACTCTTCCCCCAGCTATTTCTAGCTATTGGTCGCTGTCTGAACACTCAGAACCCGACCTATAAACTGTTGACATGTTTTTCATCCTTAAAGGGGTACTATCTAAAGGATAGGGGATAAGATGTCTGATTGCGGGGGTCCCGCCGCTGGGGACCCCCGCGATCTTCTTGCTGCACCCGGCATTCGTTTAGAGTGTCACGGCTGTCTGGTGACGTCCCAGCCATGCCCCCTCAAAGCAGGTCTATGGGAGGGGGCTTACATCGACGGGGCATGACCGTGACATCACGAGCCTCTGCCCTGCCAGTCATCCGGCACGGAGCGAAGTTCGCTCCGTGCAGTGGACGTCTGGGTTGCAACAGTCTAGATCGTGGGGTTCCCCTTTGGATAGAGGATAAGATGTCTAGGGGCGGAGTACCCCTTTAAGGTTTCTGGCAGGGCTTCTATGATTTCAACTTTAAATGGGCACTGTCAGTTTAGAAATAGCTGGGAGAAGAGTGCGCTAAGTGAGACAAGCTTACAATGTAAGTCTATGGGACTATCCATTTGAGCTGCACTTTTCTCCCTGCTCTTTCTTACAATTGGTTGGGGTCTGAACACTCAGACCTCGACTAATCAAATTGTTTGACACGTCTCTGGGACATGTAGATTTTTTTTTTTTTTTTAAGCAACATGATAGGTATAAAACTAAAAGAATAGAACTGCAGACTACACTATTCTTCCCGTCAAAATTGGAGCATGTGAGTACATCTTTTTTTCTTATATTGAATGGATCTTCATTCCAAATGTCAAAACGTTGGTTTGAATTTGTCATATGGAGGAATAAAAACTATTTTTTACTGAACCCACTAGGACGCTGCGAAGTGAAGCCAGATAGGTCCCTGAATGATGCGTCTTTTATTGGTAACATTACTTTTTTACAGAAATACGCTAAATGTTATGCGATACGTATTTTCTCCTGTGTAGATTTAACTACTAATACACAATGGTCCTTGCAGAAGTTAGGAATTCTGGTGCCAGTAACTATTAAGACATGGGTACCATGTGTTCTACAGCCCCTGATTGATATTTATAGCAGGTAGATTATTGCACATCTGCTCCAATGACCTCAATATAAATGGTTTTACTGCAGTCAGAAATGTTGTAATAAGGGGCACTCATAGGTGCATTGTAAAGCTTTTCCTACGGTGCTAATAGCAGAGAATATTATCAAGTGTAATTGTACCTTTTGGATACTAAACACCACCGCTCTGTCCTAAATGATGTGCTATGTAATGAAAGGCTTCTGCAAATACGCAAGCCTTTCTATGGCATTAGGAGGACAATTCGACGAGACTCTTTTCATGGCAGGTACAAACCACCTTATTTTATCCAAGGATTTTGTATGTTTGTACGTGAAGATGACATTGAAAAAGTTGAGGGCCCTCTGACAAAGGATTGTATCACCCGAATTGTATCCTTTCCTGTCCATCACTTTGCAGGTGAAGCAGATGATTGGATTCAGTCAGTGCTATGATTAATGAGTTCCTCTCTGTATTTGGTATAGCCTATCAATCATGTCATTAGGGAGAATGTGCCCTGAAAGAGGCAGACCTCAGCCAAGGAATAACTGCATTCATCTTAATCTGTATATGCACCCAGCCAGCCAAGTCAGGGTCACCATGATGAAAAACAATAATCTTCAACGCCACAAATTACTTTGCAAAGACGGACGTTTCCTCACTTTTTTTGGGCAGCATGTTCTCTAAAATACAAGATGACTGTTTACAGCCTGGGTGTTACTTTGTAGTGAAGGTTATTTTAATGAATAGTAATGTTTTCAGACAGTGTACAAGACAGGCGGTACATACAGCTGCCACTTTATACAGGGGGAAGGGTTTTTTTCCTGTACAAGTCAAAGTCATATCTAAACTAAACTACTTAAAATTCACAGTACTGCAGAGGTCATCACTTTATTAAGTCTGTCTGTGTTCCTATCTATCCGAAAACATTTTATCATATCCTACTATATTATATAGCATATTACTGCCTATAATAACTGATGCACTCATC
Source organism: Hyla sarda (assembly GCF_029499605.1). Lineage (NCBI taxonomy): Eukaryota > Metazoa > Chordata > Amphibia > Anura > Hylidae > Hyla > Hyla sarda. The sequence goes on along the minus strand of NC_079189.1, from coordinate 513,696,523 downwards.
AGATGCTGTTCTAGCACATGTCCTTTATCTGTATGTGGCATAAAAAGAATAATTTACAAATGTAATGTGCTGCACCACAATTCAGGCAAAGTACTCCGAATAAGGAAAATACTCATCAGAACCCTACAGCTTGACAAACATGTAAGGATTTTGCATTACTGGCCATCTAGAAGGATCTGCTGTTTTATAAATGAAGAGCAATTCTGCACGATTCACATTAGAGTTCCCCAAAAATGGAAAAGAGTAATTTTAAATGTGAAAAAGAAGAAATCATGAATTTGCAAACATTGGCTATTTCACTGACAAATTTCATAGACACTAGCATTACACCCTCCATACCAGAACTATTTGGTAGTTGTGTATAAACTTGAGACTTGAAGATATTCCACGCTGACTAAGGTTCTGACAAGGTCCAATTACTAACACCGCCAGGATATGACTCACCAACTGTACGGGGAAACACTTGCAGAATTGTGGGGCTGATTTTATGAAGAGCTTTTCTTCAGGCTTCTTCCCTCATCATTGCCATGCACACTTCTTCCACCTCCTCTCCACACTGCAGCTCACATTGAGCTCTGCATTCTACAGTGACTGGGACTAGTCCAGAACTAGACTGGGGCAACTCCTCCGGCCTACACTATAAACAGGGCAATTTGGGGGTTCCCATTGGGTAACAGGGGTCACCTAGTCACTCTGCATCTCCTTCTTAAAGGTACAGTACATAAATTATACAGAAATACAATAAATATAATAAAGTGCATAACCATAGTAAACATTATAACAGTGGACCCAACACAGGAGCATCAGGCATGCCCGAGGAGATCCACAGCCAACAGGACAGACAGCCTTTGGTGCTGGGACACCACATTTGGGATATACCCTTTTTTTTTTTTGTAAATTCCTTACTTCTAGAAGGTGGTTGCAATGCCTGGGTTCTACCCTACAAGTCACAGCAAAGCACGAAACATGAAGAAAAACAATTGTACATGAGGTTGGGATATGTCTGCAATAATGTCAGTTAATACAGTCATAGTACAAGACTGAAAAGGTGAGACACACAGCAAGGAGGATGCAAGCCACATGTGACTCCCAAGCCCCACTGGTTGCTGACCACTGCCCTACATACTTTAATGTTACTCAGTGTAAAAAAAAAATGCACCGTGGAACCAGCCTATAGATCTGTACCAAATGTGCAAAAAAAATCTGCATGTGTCACATACGGCTTACATTGTTGATTTTGGTGAGGAATTTTAATGCATTTCTGCGACACATAGGGAATGCGGTGGAATTAAAAACATATATAGCATTTGGACATTGATCATTCCAGGCCTGTAATACTCCCGGCCATTAATACATTTATTGACAATCCCACTCAATCCAACAGGACCAGTAGACATGAAGAAATAAAGAAACTATGATAAATAAACAGTTATAAATAAATAAAAAAGAAACTTTGAGAATAGATGTTAGAACATTTTTTCTTTCTCTTGCCTCTTTACACACTAGATGAAGCCTTTCATTATCCTTATTTTATTCATAAAGTACTGTACCGCAATGTCACTGTAACCTTCATACAATACGTATGTCAAGATATACTATGACTGGTTACTACTGATATCGTTTTACCCTACTGACCGAAAAGTCAACCCAATGCCCAGATGGCATCACATTCCTTACAGTCTCCATAGCACTTCAATAGAAATCTAACTCGTTGGAGGGTCAAGCAAAATCCAATCTAACATTCTGATATCCCAATGCAAGTTTCAAGCTGTCAGCATTTAAGAGATAATAAAAGTGACATCCTAAAGGCATACTACATGGTTGAGAGGTTGAAGAATACATTGTAAAATGTTCCAGTATGTCTGTAAACCCTTTTAGAAATGACATTATAAAACAGAGGCATGACTGCTGGGAGTACTTCCAGTAGAGACATACACAGATATAGATGTATACATGTATATGCACAATAATAGTCTCTTACCTGACCGAGCTTAGAACTTTGGCTTTTCTTAACTGGTTTTCAATCCACTTTGGTTGGTGTCTTTCAATGTCTTCAAATATACTTTGTGTATCATCCTTGCTGTCCTTGGCCTTTAATCCAATGGTCTTTTCTAAGCATCGACACACAGTAGCAAGCCTCTCATTGCTCCAGCGAGACAACGTGGTACCTGTCATTTGTTCTATGGCATTTCCATCTTCTAGTATATGGCAAATAATACTAATTAAGTTCCATACGACCATACCTGTATCTTTACATACAGAGGACTGCTCTGATAATTTTCTCTCGGAGAATGAGTAGAAATACTTTATTGGGGGAGGCAGGCACGCAATTACTGAAGGTAGCTTGCTGATCACAATGGAGACTGCTTCAGCTGTCAATCTTGTAACGTCTTTAACAGGAAAAAGAAAAAAATAATTAAATACTTTTCTGCCATTTTCTGGTAACTCAAGAACATACACTTCACTACAATTCCCAGTATCAGGGTCTACTTTTCAACTACATTCAACTCCGAATGACTTATAGTGGGGTTACTTAAGTGCTATGATTTTGAATGAGGTCTGTATGCTGTCCTTTTGGTTGCAAATTTTAGAAAAGTATACTTAAAGGCCTGTTGACTTTTCATGGGAACTAACATTAGTTTGTGTATCTGACATTCTCCCTACTGGTAATAGCTAATGTGTATGGGCTTCTAACTATGTCAATATGCATGGTTACAGTAATAAAATAAGAGTTTTCCACTAAAGCTGGCCATTTACTTTCAATAGCTGCCAGCAGAGAGCTTTCTGGCCCATTTCTCCCATACATGTGCACAACTTGGCTTTGCATGTCTTTTCATTGGGGAAATGGAGGAAAGCCACAGACTGACACCTCCAACAGTGGCTTATCTCTATGGCAAGAAAAGGATCGCGTGTTGGAATCCAACTTGCCCAATCCTTCTCTTTCAAGATATCATCTGCTGAAGGAGAATCAGGAGGCCTTTATACACATTAGGCAGTCAGCTGGGTCTGCCGAAAACAGTGAAGTAGGGTGACTCTTCTATATGTTTGGGGGTCCTAAGTACCTGTGTGCCATCATATATAAATCTTGTGTACACATTTTGAAAAGGATAAAGTATTTTCTGTATGTTAAGGTTAAAGGGGTACTCCGGTGAAAACCTTTTTTCTTTTAAATCAACTGGTGGCAGAAAGTTAAACATATTTGTAAATTACTTCTATTAAAACATCTTAATCCTTCCAGTACTTATTAGCTGCTGAATGCTACAGAGGAAATTCCTTTCTTTTTGGAACACTGATGACATCACGAGTACAGTGCTCTCTGCTGACATCTCTGTCCATTTTAGCAACCAAGCATAGCAGATGCATGCTAAGGGCAGCATGGTGGCTCAGTGGTTACCACTGCTGCCTTGCAGTGCTGGGGGCTTGGGTTCAAATCCCACTAAGGACAACAATAAATAAAGTATTATTATTATAATAACGTCAGCAGAGAGAACTGTGTTCGTGATGTCATCAGAGAGCATTCCAAAAAGAAAAGAATTTCCTCTGTAGTATTCAGCAGCTAATAAGTACAGGAAGGATTAAGATTTTTTAATAGAAGTAATTTACAAATATGTTTAACTTTCTGCCACCAGTTAATTTCAAAGAAAAAAAGTTTTCACCGGAATACCCCTTTAAGAATAGTATTTGTTATAGACAATATTACCAAGCTGTGACTTTTAGACTTCTCCCCTTCTTAATATGAGTTCTCTGTTGAGCCCCACTTTATTCTGTGTTGGTTAGAGTTCAATACTTGGTGGAACATGGTATTAAGCAGATGCAAAAGTGTAAAGCAAGCATTGTTAAGAGCTAAGAGACCCAGTGCTATTTATTTAATTAATTTATTCATGTATTTCATTAATTTAATATACTCATTAAAGAAAATGAAAACAAAGTCATATCTCAATTATTCTTAAACAGAGATAATAAAAATGCCAGTAACAACATCTTATTCCGTGTGTGATAATGGAATAGTCACAGCTCCCCATTCACTTTATGAAGCAGAACTTCAATACCAGACAAGCTCTATGGTCAAGGGTGGTTCTGTTTCCTGAAAAAGCGAAACTTTTTTCTAACCTTACACAACCTTTTTAGGGAAGGGCAAATAAATAATCTGCGATCAATTATGTTGATAAAAGTTTGGTAAACAAACTAAGCCCACTGGGGTACAGGGACAAAATGCCTACTTTTATTCATAGAGTGATAATATATTCCAGCAACAAGTTGTACCAACCTTTATTTTCTTTTGATTGGCTGGACATTGTAATTATCTGTTGGCTTTTCTGGATAAACCTGTGAATCTTCCTTCCATCCAGCTCAAAAATGGGTATCTAAGGCAAGGAGTGCACTCATGTTTGGGCCAATTCTGCTTAAAGGTGTAGTCCACTGGAAAACCAGTTTTTTATTCAATCAACTGGTGCCAGAAAGTTAAACAGATTTGTAAATGACTTATATTTAAAAATATTAATCCTTCCAATACTTATTAGCTGCTATATGCTCCACAGGAAGTTCTTTTCTTATTGAATTTATTTTCTGTCTGACCACAGTGCTCTCTGCTGACACCTCTGTCCATTTTAGGACCTATCCAGAGAAGGACAGGTTTGCTATGGGGATTTGTTCCTACTCTGGACAATTCCTAAAGTAGACAGAGGTGTCAGCAGAGAGCACTGTGGTCAGACAGAAAGGAAATTCAAAAAGAAAATAACTTCCTCTGTAGTATACAGCAGCTGATAAGTACTGGAAGGATTGAGGTTTTTAAATAGAAGTAATTTACAAATCTGTGTAACTTTCTGGCACCAGTTGATTTTAAAACATTTTTTTTCCAGTGGAGTACCCCTTTAAAGAGAACTTTTATGTTGCCTGAACCACATGTCATTGGGACGGCTCTGTGGCCTTTCTACACACCACCAGCCTTGATTGAATTAATTCATCGATGTTTGGGCATAAGGAGATATCTAGTGATCACAACCAAAGGGCAGAGAGAAGCCTCCGGGAACCACTCCAATGACTCATGGCTTAGGCAAAATAAAAGTGATGACAGATTCCCTTCAAAAAGGTCATAATTCGTAACTTTAAGTAGCAACAAGAGAAAGACCAGTGTAACTACTATGAAATATATTGTAAAAAAAAAAAACAGACACTTACTTTTGTGCAATTTTTTGGACTTTTTTTGGTTGGTAAAATTCCATTTTTCCGGTAAGGCTTTAAGCAAGTCATCCGGAAAATGATGATGATGTGAACTGGAGAAAGAATGATTGGTGGGCTCACTGGAGCTGATGAATGACGTAACCTGGTTCACCAAGCCTCTCAATGATCGTATTAAGGTTCTTCGCAGATATATGAGCACTGTATTTCTGCTGCTATGCACTAGCAAGAAAATTAAAATAAAACATGAATCCCAAAAAAATCTCACAGACTCCATTTATACAATATTTATCTGAAATACATGGGAAGCATTGGAGGGATATTCAATTATCTGTATTTTCATGGATACACAGAGATTAGTGCTAGATATAACTCCCAGACAAAGCACAGTAGTTTAAAAATATAGAGATGACAAAAGAAAAAGTTTTTGAACAATGTTAAAATATTACCAATAATGTAGAACCTGAAAAATAAGCATATATTAGTCAAATGAGTACTCGGGATAGCAGTTATGTCCAGGTTACAGTAGTAAAAATGTTATTAACCAGTTCAAGGATTCACTTAGGAGCACTGGTGGTAGAATGCAATCGTAGGATCAGAAGGCTAACCATGAGAAACTGATAGGTATTTGGGTTTTTATCCAAAAAGTAAAAGTTTGTTACAATTGTATGGTATTTAATAGGACTGCCTGTTAGGCTAGATTCCACTAGTATGTCAGAACAGCCTCAGCATAGTGATACATTAGCAGTTGACACAATGGTATATCCCAGCTCCTATATGTATTGTAACCATACTCTAAGCAGCCACTCAGCCTCATGACAAAATTCTTATTTAAATTATTATTTGGGCATCATGCTGGCTAGCGGTACATATTATCAAAGAAATTGCTTTATGATTACATGAACCATGGCTGAATCTGCCATGGGAATTTGGAAAAATGTTGGCCACACTGTTACACATATCTTTTCTGTGAATTTTCAGAGAGGATTTCACCAATGCATAGAGAAAAGCCTGCAACCCAAAAAAAATCCACAAATTTGCTTTGGCATTTGCTGTAAGATTCACAACTGATTCTTTCTGTCCCATGTGAAAGAATAGTTTGCGTATGGTCTGCAACAATATTTCTAAAACCTGTGCTGTTTTAAGTTGTACTATTTAGTATCAAAGGATAAGAGAAACAGTTTCCATACCATCCCTGTACTAGGCTAACTAGAAATGTTAAAGGGGTACTCCTGTAGAAAACTTTTCTTTTTTTAAATCAACTGGTGCCAGAAAGTTAAACAGATATGTAAATCACTTCTATTAAAAAAATCTTAATCCTTCCAGTACTTTTTAGGGGCTGTATACTAAAGAGAAATCCAAAAAGAAAGCCATTTCCTGTGATGTCCTGACCACAGTGCTCTCTGCTGACCTCTGCTGTCCATTTTAGGAACTGGAGAAAATCCCCATAGCAAACATATGCTTCTCTGGACAGTTCCTAAAATATACAGCAGAGAGCACTGTGGTCAGGACTTCACAGGAAATGCATTTCTTTTTGGATTTCTCTTTAGTATACAGCCCCTAAAAAGTACTGGAAGGAGTAAGATTTTATAATAGAAGTGATTTACAAATCTGTTTAACTTTCTGGCACCAGTTGATTTAAAATAAAAAGTTTTCTCCGGGAGTACCCCTTTAACACCAGTCTGGATGATGACTGGATGGATTCATGCTGCTTGCATTAGATCAATCAATGCGATTCAGAAAAAACCAAAATGTATCAGACAAGCAGATCTCATGCAACCATCAGTGCTGTACTTCTGTTTTTTTCTTTACCCATTGAAGATTTGATCTCTTATTTCAGTTGAATCCACCATTGCCAAAGGCCCAACTGTGCAAATAGTTTAGATGACACTGTAAGGACGGAGTTTATCTCTTGCTTACTAGAGTGTGACCCACTTGCTTTTCCTTCATGTTTTTTGACAATCCCCTGAGGGCTATCATGTCAACAAGCAATTGTAGTACACTGTAGTGATATTCACTGCTTTTTCTTCTTGCTAAAATACTGGGCCTAAACCCAACCTTCATAATGATAAAACAAAATCTTGCATTACATGAAATAAGACCTAGACAATTTTTCCTGCAACTCTTTCTTGGAGTAAAAGACCTTATAAATCTTTACTGTATCTAGCTAAGCTTCCCATCTGTCTCTCATTGGCTTCAACAACTCAATAACATTTAATACATGGAAAATGGAAAAACTAAAAAACACTCTTTATACCAAGAGAAAAGGTACACGTTTTCTGGAACCATCACTAAACCACTGCTGAATTTACCATTATGGAAAACACCTGAATTGAGACAAACTCTATCCCTGTTAAAGTATATAATAAGATGTTCATTTGACCCAAATAATATGGTTCTGCACATAAGAAAAAATAAATAAATAAGAGCAAACAAAAAAGTGCATTCATATAAACAACACATTTTAAAAACATTGTATCCCTAAAGGAAAGTTAATTATAACACTAATTGCATGAACAAATTTTCTATTATTCAATCACATAGAAGAAGGATAGCGGAGCGCTCACCATGTTCGATAACAGGCAGTTCACTCGGACACGTTCATCCACGGCATCCGATCGATCCTAGCAGGGAGGCGGCGGATGGATCCGGGGGGGAGGAGCTCAGACGTCGGGCCACGGAGCGCGATACGGTCCATGGCCCGACATCTGAGCTCCCCCCCGGATCCATCCACCGCCTCCCTGCTAGGATCGATCGGATGCCGTGGATGAATGCGCCCGAGTGAACTGCCTGTTATCGAACACGGTGAGTGCTCCGCTATCCTTCTTCTATGTGAATGTGCATTGAACTCTGCTGTTTCTAGCGTGTAGCGCCGTCCAATTAGTTATGCCTGTCTCCTGTATGCTTGTTAGGACCTTATTGTTGGTTCATCGTCTATGATGGTTGCTAGTGGTAACGGCAGTGCGGGCTCACACTGCTTTTTTCTTTGAGATTGCAATTTTCTGTTATTATTACTACTTATAAAAAAACGCTATTAGTATTCAGCAAATCACAGTTTCCAGTTTCAATTAATTTTAAAACTGCAGTGGAATTGCTACATCCGAGCTGAAAATATGTCCATGAAGTTATCTTGTTATCTTCCATAAATAACTAGTCTCTCCCAACTGTGGAAAGTGCAACCTAATTGCTATGTTTTCGTCATATATATATATAAATATATATATATATATATATATATATATATATATATGAATTTATATGTATATATATATATGTATATGCACACCTATAGATTATGCACCACAGCACAGCTGACAACATACACTGTATAAATGCCAATTAAAATACGGAGTTGAAGGACTGACATGTAACAGCATGCTTTCTGCTAAAGTTAACACACTGCAAGCCATCTGGGTTTGCATCTCTTGTAAATTAGACTGTGTTTTATGTTCTCCCATCTCATCCAGCCCCATGTTTGACTCGTAGTAAACTGGAGTTGTGCCGTTTTGCATTTTCTAGTTCTGTGACAGCTGTTGTATCTCAACTCTACATCGCTGACGGACTTGTTTCTGGCATGTGTACGGCATGCAGATGGAAATGCTGGTCATTTTTACAGATCCTTTCACTCACACTACTACACTCTTATGTGCCGTTGGAGAATGACAAAGTTGTGCCACTTGACAAAATTTCAAGAGGTGCATTATCACTGCTCGGATACCAAACAGCTAACAAGAAAATGTATGCAGAACATTAAAAGTGAGCATGGAATGTTCTTTCTAAGTGAATTAAAAAAAAAAAATATATATATATTCACAGAAGAAAAAAAAAAACACATGAAGTTTTGTTACAAAATAGCGTGCAACTTTCAGACCATTTGACAAGTCAAAGCCATAGTCAGACACTACCCCTGTACACAAGGTACACATGTAGAAAGTGTCATCCTTATTTTACTATGTATTAAAATATACTTATGTGTTAGTTCTATAGGATCTGAAAGGCATTCAGCCATAAGAAAGGATGCAACAGATAGAGGTTTCCCCTCTGATATTTTTGTTTCCTCTAATGTGATGGTATGGGGGTCCATAACCTGGAAAAGTGTATGTTCAGCTGACATTTACTGTATGTCCATGGCCAGATTTAGGTATTAAAGGGATGTTTTCATACACAGCATATTGGTTTGTAGGCAGGTATTCCAGTTTACCAGTAATCCCTCTGCATCACGGACGGTGTGGGACAGCACCCACCCAAATAAAAAACAGGAAAGCAGAAGTCCAGCGCAAGTAGAGTGCAAACACGAAACATGGAATAAAGTGACGCGTTTCAGGTGCCTAAGACATGTGCACCCTTAGTCATACCATAAAAGGGGTATTCCACTGCTCCAGTATTAGGAACATTTTGATCCAAACGCTGGGTGCTGGCTGCGGGGGTTGTGGTGTCATCACGCCACACCACGCCCTCATTCAAGTCTATGGCAGCCGCCACGCCCCCTCCCATGGAATTGCATTGAGGGGGGCGTGGCGTGATATCATCAGGGCATGCCAGTGACTTCATGACCCCCCGCAGCCCGCCTCCAGCATTAGGAACAAAATGTTCCGAATGCTGGGGCAGTGGAGTACCCCCTTAAGAATGTATATTTTGCTCCTGAAAAGGGGACATGGCTAAGGAGAGGTATGTATTCCCAACTGGCACAAGTGTTGTCACAAGCTGCACAAACAAAGATGAGGCATAAATTACTCAAATCTGGACATGTTAATGCATGAGGAAAGGCCCACATTTTCTAATAAGCGTACGCCAAAATAGTAACTAGCCCAATGCTGCTGGCATGTCTGGCTTGTTGAGATGTTTTGTTTTTTAACAAGTATTTTTTTTTTATTCAGATAGTTCTCAGCATGCATTTTTATCTGGCTGAGCTTTTGGAAAAAGCACATTTGTAATGTGTTTTAGATTATACTAATACTATATAAAAAGGTTAAAAAAAACTAAACACAGTCCCTAAAAACGCTATTAAAGCATCCTTGTGGTCGGATTCTTATATGTACCGTAAGTAGGGTACCACTTGCATGAATAATTAGGCCTGGGGTGTGCCTGGGTGGCCGTGAAGGGTATCCTAGAGAAGAGGGATACCCCAAGAGTGACTGTAGAAAAAAAAGGGGAAGGGAGGGTGGGGACATCTTGCATGCTGGCGACAGCACCTGTGTGGATCAGGTGGGTATATAAAGACCAGACTCCTCTCACAAATTAGGTTAACTATTTCAGTTAACCTCCACTTGTGGTCAGATTCTTATATGTACCATAAGTAGGGTACCACTTGCATGAATAATTAGGCCTGGGGTGTGCCTGGGTGGCCGTGAAGGGTATCCTAGAGAAGGGGGAAAAAATACCTCAGTTAGGTAATACATGAATTAATGGTTAAGCATAACCTACGTCATATGAACCCAAGATAACAGACAAAATACTCCAGTTAACAGCCGGAGGTTGGAACGTGTCAATGGAACAGAGCGATAACAGTGCCCTCAACTTACTTAACATCTAAGTGATAACTGACAAAGAGAAGCCCCTACCCAGAAGCTGGTGCAGCTGTTATGGAGCCGAAGCCAAGATACATTTCTAGATATACCACTTGGCACTACTAGACCCATAGCACCTACCAGAATGGTACTACCAGGGTGCGCATGGATAGAGGTAACCCAAGTGTCAAATATAGAAAATGTCGAAGTGCTAGATAGACAGAAGGTACAATGAGTCGGTTAGAAAAGTGGTCAAAACACAAATGTCAGTAGGTATTTAGATAGGTAGTGTCAGAAGAAGAAGATTTGAAAAGTGTCCCGAGCTACACATATAGGTAATCCTATTGAACCATGCCATACATAAAGTGACAACAATAGACCCGCATAGAAAAAACATAAAAGTATATAACATACTTAACCTGAGGTTTCGTGTACCAGTAAGGTAGTCTCCACATACTTGCAGGTGTAAAGAAGATTATTACTGCTACGCCCTGAGGCTTATTGCAAAAGAAAATATACATGACCAGCAGGTTACAAAGACCGTTAAGGGCAAATTTCCCAACAGGTACACACGACAAGACATGAACAAGCTGAACCCACATCAAAGAACTTAACACTAAGACGTGTACAACTAAGACCACAATCAGACACATAGTAACAAACATAAGAGCAAGATAGAGATAGCAACATGAGGCTCGTGGACTGAATCTGCCTCAGACAGAAACGTATAAAACGCAGAAACGGAAACAACATGAGGCTCGTGGACTGACAGTGCAATCTGCCTCGGACAGAATCGTATGAAACGCAGAAATGGAAAAAACATGAGGCTTGTGGACTGACAGTGCAATCTGCCTCGGAAAAATCACATGAAACATAGAAACGGAAACCACATGAGGCTCGCTGATTGTCAAGCAATCTGCTTCCAACAGGGGCAATCTGCTTCTAACAGAGGCTCGTGGATTGATGATACACTCTGCCCCAAACAAGAACGTTTGTAATGTACAAAGGAATAACAATACAAAGGCTCGAGGATTGTCGGGCAGTCTCTCTCTCCCAGGGACATGTGACGTACGAAAGGCATGCAAAGAGACAGCTTAACAATTACCTGGAATGGCAAGGTCGAACTGACTGTAACAAGGCGTATGTAATGACCAAAAAGGAAACTATAAAGATGAAGCTTTACGGATTGACGACAGCAATCAGCCTCCAACCACACCGAATGCATAGCGCTAAGCGGTAAAACAACCTAGAGTACATAACGTAAGCTGAAATAAAAGAGCTGAAATAGAAGGGGACAACAAACTATGAAACTTACACTGTAAGGAACTGTATGCGTATTAATTACCCTGTAGGGAACCATATGTATATCACACTGTAGGGAACCATTAACGTTGAAACATGGTATATCACTTGAAGTAACATAAGCACTGTATAACATAAGCTATTTGCCTCTAACAGGGCATAAGTAACGTACAAAACAAAAGACGACAAGAGGCTCGTGGATTAATGATACAATCTGCCCCCAATGAGAACATTTCTAATGTACAAAGGAATGACAACGATATGAGGCTCGAGGATTGTCGGGCAGCCTCTCTCTCACGGGAGTGTGTGACGTACGAAAGGCATTTAAAGTGACGACTTAAAGCTTACCTGGAATGGCGATGTCAAACTTGCTGTAATAAGGTGTATGTAATGACCAAAAAGGAAACTATAAAGATGAAGCTTTACGGATTCACGACAGCATTTAGCCTCCAACCACATCGAACACATAGTGCTAAGACTTAAAGCAACCTAGCGTACATAAAGTAAGATGAAACAAAAGAGCTGAAACAACAGAAGGGGACAATAAACTAGGAGACGTACACTGTAAGGAACTGCATGCGTATTACCCTGTAGGGAACCATATATATGTCCCACTGTAGGGAACCGTTAACGTTGACGCATGGTTTATCCCTTGAAGTAACGTAAGCACCGTATAACATGAGCTATCCGCCTCTAACAGGGGCGTGTGTAACGTACGGACAAAAGACAACAAGAGGCTCGTGGATTGACGATACAATCTGCCCCAAATGAGAACATTTATAATATACAAAGGAATGACAACGATATGAGGCTTCTCTCTCAAGGGAGAGTGTGACGTACAAAAGGCATGTAAAGTGACGACTTAAAGCTTACCTGGAACGGCGAGGTCAACCTGGCTGTAACAAGGCATGTATAATGACCAGAAACTAAACTATAAAGATGAGGCTTTACGGATTGACGATAGCAATCAGCCTTCAACCACACTGAACGTATGGCGCTAAGAGGTAAAACAACCAAGCGTACATAACGTGAAACAAAAAAACGGGAGAATAACTATGAAACGTATACTGTAAGGAACTGTATGCGTATTACCCTGTAGGGAAATGTATGCATGTCACAATGTAGGTAACCGTATGTATGTGACACTGAAGGTAACCGTATGTATGTGACACTGAAGGTAACCATATGTATGTGACTCTGAAGAGAACCGTTAACGTTGAAGCATGGTATATCACTTGAAGTAATGTAAGCACCGTATAACATCTCCGAAAACAACAAAGCCCTGTATATAAGCTTACAGTAGTGTAAACCCTGAACAACATTAATGTTCAGCAGAACAGCTAAATTAACCACTAATACACAGTATATATAAGCCACAGTAAAACGCAATTACCAGCAATAGAACATAGGCCCATATGTCAGCTAAAATAATGTTAAATGCCCAGTATATCTGCTACAGTAACATAAGCCCCAAGTAACATTAATGTACCGTATATCAGTTAATTAACACTAACGCAAAGCATATAGACACTTGTTATGTAATGCAAATTATCAGCTATAGTAACATAAGCACCGTATGACCACAATAGGGACATTAATCCACCACATGACAGCTATGGAAACGTAACACAGCATCGGCTATATTAACATAAAGCCCAGTAAATCAACTATACCAAACAAGCACAGTACATACGCTATGGTATCAACGTCTGGTACTGCAAACCAATAGAACGGGAAGCTCAGGTAACACATTCCACCGGAACTATTGTAGCATAAATGTCACAGTCATGTATGTACAATGTGACAGCTCCAGAAAGGTATACATAATTTTATGCGTAATGTGCCTGCTATAGGAATATTTGCGTAGTGTGAACGTTATGGGGTAGAATGAATCATGTTCAATGAGAAACATAAGAGTAGCATGACAGCGCTGAACATGAAAAACGTAACCACAAGCCATGAAAACAATACTGTAAGAAACATGCAGGTCACATTGAAGGAAGATGTACATGTTACACCGCTAGGGAAACATAAGCACGTACACCGAGTAGGAACCTGAGTAATACACTGTTGAATGCAGGCGTGGTATACTGTGTGGGATATCAGCAAGAAACACTATGTGGAAGGTAGGTGTGGTATACTGTGTGGGAACGTATGGCAGTACGCGGTTTTGCTTGTTACCTGCTGTTGCAACCGAGTGGAAACGCAATCATGGTGGTGTAGTTGTGTAGAATGTAGCCGTGACACAGGAAGCCAAGTGATGTCAGTACCTGGTTGAAATGAATACGTGTTATCTTGTGTGAACCGTATGCGTGATAAATGCAGGAAAACATGGTGTGTATGGTAACGAAACACAGAACGCTGTAAGGAAACATAAGTGTGGAGAACCATGTGGTAATGTCAGCAAGGACATCCTATCACACCTGACCTCCCACATGAGTAAATGTAAAAGCAATGCCATGATAACAGCCTAACATACTAGACCTGAGAACCATGAGAGTCATGCTGTGACAGCTTGAAATACCTGACCTGCATACATTAATGAAAGCCTAACGTGGCAGAACTAAAAACCAAGAGAAATGTGACAATAAAGCTATGAAACATCTGCTGACGTAGCAGGTGGGCGCACAGTATATTCTATGGTGACATAACCCATATATGACTACGTGTATGTACCGTATTTATCGGGGTATACCACGCACCGGCCTATAACACGCACCCTCATTTTACCAAGGATATTTGGGTAAAAAAGTTTTTTACCCAAATATCCATGGTAAAATGAGGCTGTGTGTGTGCGCGTGTATACCCCGATACACCCCCAGGAAAGGTAGGGGGAGAGAGGCCGTCGCTGCCCGCTTCTCTCCTCCTGCCTTTCCTGGGGTCTAGAGTCCTGCTGCCGGCCCTTCTCTCCCCCTGGCTATCAGCGCCGCTGCCCGTTCTATCCCCCTGACTATCGGTACCGGCGCCCCATTGCCGGCGCCGATAGCCAGGGGGAGAGAAGCGGCGCTGACAGCCAGGGGGAGAGAAGGGGCAGCGGCACCCATTGCCGGCGCCGCTGCCCTGTTGCCTCCCCCCATCCCCGGTGGCATAATTACCTGGGTCGGGTCCGCGCTGCTGCAGGCCTCCGGCGCGCGTCCCCTGCGTCGTTGCTATGCACGGCGCGGCGCACTGACATCATGTGCCGCGCCGTGCAGCGCATAGCAACGACACCGGGGACGCACGCCGGAGGCCTGCAGCAGCGCGGACCCGACCCAAGTAATTATGCCACCGGGGATGGGAGGAGGCAACGGGGCAGTGGCGCCGGCAATGGGTGCCGCTGCCCCTTCTCTCCCCCTGGCTGTCGGCGCCGCTTCTCTCCCCCTGGCTATCGGCGCCGGCAATGGGGCGCCGGTACCGATAGTCAGGGGGACAGAACGGGCAGCGGCGCCGATAGCCAGGGGGAGAGAAGGGCCGGCAGCAGCGCTCTAGACCCCAGGAAAGGCAGGGGGAGAGAAGCGGGCAGCGACGGCCTCTCTCCCCCTGCCTTTCCTGGGGGTGTATCGGCGTATAACACGCACATAGACTTTAGGCTAAAAATTTTAGCCTAAAAAGTGCGTGTTATACGCCGATAAATACGGTAATTATAAACTATACAAGTTATATGAATGGTAACATAAAACAGTATAATAGAGACATATGATGTATCTACGATAAGTGACATAACTAAGGTGACGTATAACAGTATACTGATGGCAACTTACATGGTATATATTAAGGGATGTATACGTGGTGTACATATAACTGACAAACACAGTAAATAAATGCACTGGTGATGTATAACAGTACAATGTATAATGACAATTTATACATGGCCTAAAATCGATGACATGTCTGAGATAGAGATTGGTCCTGGGCTGCAGTATAAAAGAGCGTACAGATGGGGAGACGCAGCAGGAGACACTCCAGCGAGGGGACAGAATGGAAAGCGGTTGTGAGCATGAAACTGGATTGCACCAGGTCACATATGAAGGAAAAGTAATCTCGTAAATGTAAGAACAGTCAAAACAACACCGAAATATGGAGGCCCCACAACACCTGGAGATTCAGCAGCCTGTGCTGCTCTGTCAGCCCAAACACATCCTCCTGCTGTAGTCAATTATTTGTATAAGCCACAGCTGTGACCTCCTATGAGTGATCTTTGCAGACTAAGAGACTGAGGCAGGAAAGTGTTAACCTCAAGCTGAAATATGCAAATTACCTCATGGCCAGCAGGCCAGGGCTGGAGCCTGCACAGCTACATGTGCTTACTGCATGTTTACTGCATATTGTAGGAGCGAGATGTAGCTACTTCACAGCCTGCAGCGTGAAAGGTACCTTAACACATTACCGTATTCCTTGCATCATAGTTAGGCTAGCAAACAGTGCCTCTCTGCGACATATGCAATCAAACCTCCCGCCAAAACCACAGCATCCGATGCAAAGACATCTTGCATGCTGGCGACAGCACCTGTGTGGATCAGGTGGGTATATAAAGACCAGACTCCTCCCACAAATTAGGTTAACTGTTTCAGCTAACCTCCACATAAACACCAGATTATTGTGGGTTGAATCAGTCGATTCGGGTGAAAACAAACTATTGTGTTTACAGGCCTCACAATCCTCTCTGGCAAATAATGTTTGGAGAGAGAAGGATTGGGCAGTTGGATATCAACATGTCTAGGATCCTTAGGTTCTCAGGAGACAGGCTGTCACCAGAGATCAGCAGCAGTTTACCCCCCCCCCCCCTCCTCCTCTCTACTAAAACCACATGCATGCTCAGCTTTCCCAAACATGTATATAGGGGGTGGGAATCGCGAGAGACAGTTGTCGTCAAACAAGCTATGAATAGCCAGTACAAGGGTAAACGTACCATCATATACCATATTAAACAGATTCCGCCAGCATTGCACTGTAGTGAGCTAAGAAAAAAAAAAAGAATTGCTAGTTCTATAGGTCCCTCCTAGATATAGATGGCATGTACAGCACTGTAAAGTTTAGCTAAAGTGCTCTTCAACCTATGTTTGTTTTCTTCAACGTGACCTTGATCTCTCTGCTTACCAATGCGGTCATAAAGCATGAAAATCTGGGGTTGATAACAGATGGACAAGTTTGGAAAATATCACAAGAAATTTCAATAGCCTAATGTGTGAACAGAGACCTTTTGCTGATATACCCCTTGGTGTGAGCCCCTTTGTTCTGTGTATGGTTTTAGAAACCCAATAATTCTTGTACCTGTTTGGCTACATAGGGAATCCCAAAGTTGCTCCTGGTCCATATAATTCTCCAGCAGGTTAGTAAAAGAGTGAAGTGATAAAGAACAATAAGAGAACACCCACAGGATGATTTCTGATACGCTAATGTCCTTGCTATCGTCATCTTCCAGCATTAACAAGTTGAAATCTTGTGTTTTCTGAGCCTCCACTAGTAAAAAAAAAATAAAAAAGAACAACATTAACTGCAATGAAAACAAAACTTCCAGTTATTCACAGCATACATTAAACACATACAGACCCTAAAGTCTTTCTCAAGAGTTGATACATTTACACATTGCTATTTTCAGGTCATAAAATAAAATAAGCCAGCGGATGTCAAGATAATATGCTGCCTGAAACACACGTCATTGGGGCAGGCCCAGTAGCTTCTCCCAACCTCTTCAGCCTTGATTGATAGATCTTCCTGTTTGGGAAGAGGAAGAGATTTATCAGTTGAGGCTGGCGGGGCAGGGAGAAGTCACTGGGGACCAACTGATGGCTTGTGGTTTAGCAGCATGAAAGTGATGACGGGTTCCCTTTAAAAAGTGTTTTCAAATCATTTTTTTTTTTTTATTTAAAAATCATAATCCTTCCTGTACTAATCAGCTGCTGTATGTTCGAGAGGAAGTTGTGTAGTTCTTTCCAGTCTGACCACAGTGCTCTCTGCTGACACCTCTGTCCGTGTCAGGAACTGTCCCGAGTATGAGCGAACCCCCATAGCAAACCTGTTATTGTCATAGGCAGAAGTGGCAGCAGAGAGCACTGTGGTCAGACTGGAAAGAACTACACTACCTTCTCTGTAGTATACAGCAGCTGATTAGTACTATAAGGTTTAAGATTTTAAATTAGAACTAATTTACAAATCTGTGTAACTTTCTGGCATCAGTTGATTTGAATTTTGCTCCTTCGGAGTAACCCTTTAAATAGGATGGCATATTCTAGTGACAAACCGGCTATAAAAGCAATTCAATTCAATCCTTAGAAAACTTTTCTAGCACTTAATACAATCCTAGCTTCATTATTCATCAGATAACAGCTTCTATCTATGCTCATTGTCCCTGATGTGGGGCCTTCCCTGGATACTCACAGAGCCGACCTAGGAAAATCTGGATTTTATAACATCTTGACAGCCGAATCTATGCAGATTTCCATATTGTAACCTGGTCTCGTTAATATGTAATGACCGTTGTTTATTATTCTACGTACTTATATTTTCTTTACTGTCAAATATCTGTTTTAACCTCTTGGGGACGCAGGGCATATGCATACGCCCTGAATCCCCGATCCTTAAGGACTCAGGGCGTACATGTACGCCCTGAGCATTGAGCATTTCCGGTCCCCAACGCTCACCGGGTGGGGACCGGACCGGGATGCCTGCTGAAATCATTCAGCAGGCATCCCGGCACATCGCTGAGGGGAGTCCTGAGACCCCACCATGTCAGCGATTGCAGGAAATCGTATGTCAATTCAGACATGCGATTTTCTGCTTTTCCGGGCTGATCGGGTCTCTGGTGACCCGATCGCCCAGAAAAGAGGAATGATCGGAGCTATCAGTGACAGCTCCGATCATCCTAAGGGATAGGAGCGAGGTTGCTGTGCTGCAACCTCCTCCTATCCCCTGCCATTAGTCAGCACTGATTACTGACCAATGGCAGTTAAAGACAGGGGGTTGCCATGGAAACCCCCTGCTCTACCCGCCCCTGGATGTTGGGCAGAACGGGGGGAGAAGATGGCGGCCGGTACCTGTGGATAAGATTCCGTGGGGACCGCCGATCACATCAGAGGAGATCAGCAGCTCAGGTAGGGAGGCGACGGCACGGAGCATGAAGGGAGGTGGCAGTAAAGCGATCTTTACTGCTGCCTTCCTAGTGGAAGCCAAACAGCAACTCCCAGCATGCCCAGACAGCCAAAGGCTGTCCGAGCATGCTGGGAGTTGTAGTTTTGCAACATCTGGAGGGTCACAGTTTGGAGACCACTATTACAGTGGTGCTCAAACAGTAGCCCTCCAGATGTTGCAAAACTACAACTCTCAGCATGCCTAGACTGCCCAGGCATGCTGGGAGTTGTAGTTCTGTAACATCTGTCCCTTCAGATTTAGCAATTTTCATGAAAATTTTGAAAACTGCTGCTATAATTTGAAGCCCTCTAATGTTTTCAAAAAGTAAAAATATGTCCACTTTAGGATGCCAACCTAAAGTAGACATATTGTATTAGTGAATCAATATAAAATGTATTTGGAATATCCATTTTCCTTACAAGCAGAGAGTTTCAAAGTTAGAAAAATGCAAAATTTTCAAAATTTTCATGAAATTTTGGGATTTTTCACCAAGAAAGGATGAGTGATGCCGAAAATTTACCATTAAAATAAAGTAGAATATGTCACGAAAAACTGTCTTAGAATCAGAATAATCGGTAAAAGAATCCGAGTTATTAATGCATAAAGTGACAGTGGTCAGAATTGCAAAAAAAAGGGCTGAGTCCTTAAAGGGGTATTCCAGGAAAAAACTTTTTTTATATATATATATCAACTGGCTCCAGAAAGTTAAACAGATTTGTAAATTACTTCTATTAAAAAATCTTAATCCTTTCAGTACTTATGAGCTTCTGAAGTTAAGGTTGTTCTTTTCTGTCTAAATCCTCTCTGATGACACCTGTCTCCGGAAACGCCCAGTTTAGAAGAGGTTTGCTATGGGGATTTGCTTCTAAACTGGGCGTTTCCCGAGACAGGTGTCATCAGAGAGGATTTAGACAGAAAAGAACAACCTTAACTTCAGAAGCTCATAAGTGCTGAAAGGATTAAGATTTTTTAATAGAAGTAATTTACAAATCTGTTTAACTTTCTGGAGCCAGTTGATATATATAAAAAAAAGTTATTCCTGGAATACCCCTTTAAGGTGAAAAAGGGGTCAGTCTTAAGGGGTTAAAGACAAATGATTTAATAAAAAAAACTGGTGAACAAAATAAAAAAGAAAACTTTACTACTACAAGAGGAATCAAACTCGCATAAGTAGTGCTCAATCTAACATTGTTGAGGCCTCATATGCAGCCATTAAATGCATCTATAAGCTGTACATCAGAGTTGGGTCAGGGTAAACCTGCGGAGAGCTGTTGTACCACAAGTACAAGCCTCTTGGAGAGCTGCATAAAGTGCACATGAGGGCCATACGCAGCCATGAAATGCATCTATAAGCTGTACATCAGAGTTGGGCCAGGGTAAACCTGCGGAGAGCTGTTGTACCACAAGTACAAGCCTCTTGGAGAGCTGCATAAAGTGCACGAGGGCCATACGCAGCCTTTAAATGCATCTATAAGCTGTACATCAGAGTTGGTTCAGGGTAAACCTGCGGAGAGCTGCTGTACCACAAGTACAAGCCTCTTGGAGAGCTGCATAAAGTGCACATGAGGGCCATACGCAGCCATGAAATGCATCTATAAGCTGTACATCAGAGTTGGTTCAGGGTAAACCTGCGGAGAGCTGCTGTACCACAAGTACAAGCCTCTTGGAGAGCTGCATAAAGTGCACATGAGGGCCATACGCAGCCATGAAATGCATCTATAAGCTGTACATCAGAGTTGGTTCAGGGTAAACCTGCGGAGAGCTGCTGTACCACAAGTACAAGCCTCTTGGAGAGCTGCATAAAGTGCACATGAGGGCCATACGCAGCCTCAGGCTACTGGTTGGGTATCATTGGCAGAAACATAAGAAACACTGTAGAAAAGTAACCTTAGAGCTCCCCGTCTTTGTACAATCATTTGTACAGGGGTATCTCTAACAGTTGGTAGCACATAATTCCATATATATACATTACCAAAAGTATTCACACATCTGTAAATTCGGTTACAAAACACCTAATAAGCACAGAGCTAAAATGGTCTCCAGGAACAAGTGTATCAGATTTCTTACGGGCACACTGTTCTCATAAGTACACAATGTCATTTGAAGGCACATATTCTGCTTCAGCTCAAGGACCTGGCCAGTCAATAGATTTATGCTTTCTGTCATTTTATCCATGTGATAATTAAAGCAGCGAGCAGAATTCAATACCGGAGAGCACCGGGGTAGTAATGTGATCTTGATCAAACATTTGTCAGTCTTTGTAGAAGATGACAGGTATTTGAATAGGTAAGTGAATGGAGTACAGTTGTGAATATGAGGTAAGACAGAATTTGACGCAGTGTTGTACTTCTGACAAATGTTCAGCTCTTTTACAATGACAGAACCAAATTACTTTATATATAACAGGCTTTGGAGCCATTCCATTGTGCTAAACCCTATAGAAAGTTATAAATCCGGTACATGAATGCACAGATTTCCCTTGTTGTTAGACATCAGTACATGCATTGTGCTGGCTTTGGAACTGATAACAATTGTTTCATTTTTTACATAACACATGGTTTTAACCGTATCTGTCACCAACACAAGGTGAAGGCATATATTTTGGGTGGGCCAAGCCGACATTCCTAAGATTGTGGTATTGATCCAGTCAGAACAACAGTACAGGATTCATGAGGCCCCACACATGAACAATTGCGTTAGTACAAATCATATAAGAAAAAGGATATGTTTTACTCTTCTACATTATATGGACAAAAGTCCCAGGACACCTACATGATACCTACAGACAAGCCAATCTATATCCATAAGCTTGAATATGGAGCTAGTACCCTCTTTCTTGGTTTTACCAGATTTTACCCTGCTGAGAAGACTTTCTAGATTTTGAAGTGTCTCTGAGAATTTTTGCACAATCATTTAAAGAGCAGTTATACAGTTAGACATGAATGTTGGATGAGAGAGACTGGATCACAATCTCCATTCTAATTCTAAAGGTGTTCCAAATCAGACTCCACCAACCATGTCTTTATTGGTCTTGCTTTGTCCACTGGGTCACAGCCATGCTGGAACAGAAAAGGGCCAAACCCAAACTGTTCCCACAAAGTAGGAAGCATATATTTATCCAAAAGGTCTTGGTAAGATGAAGAATTAAGATTTCCTTTTACTACAACCAAGGGCATTGGACAACTCCTGAAAAACAACCCCAATGCATTTACCAAACCCAGACTTCATGGAATCCATTGCAACAGAGCCCCCATTGAACCATGCAGTTATTGAATCAGCACTTGAGTACTGGTAACTTTTATGCACTATGCGTTTCAGTACTTTGTGTAATCTCCACTTGACTTGCTGTGGTAATGTATGTCCTTAAAGTGGACATTCATTTTCAATAACTGTTGACCGAACGTTCATTCAGCTGACAGTTATCTCTTCTGACCTCCCCACACACATGAACATTTGGCCCAGCCAAACATTCACACATTTCTTAGTAATACCACTCCCAGATTACTCACATCCCATCCCATATCTCGTACTCATATCCCGACCTTAAATCCCTTCCTCATATCCTTACCTCTTATGTCACCGTTATATCCCATCCTCAGGTGTGGCTGAGCGATGATGAAGAGATTGTGGTTGAAGGACCTGTGATGTGAGTGTATCGGGTGAAAATTGTGTTTTCAGCCTGAAACAACAAAAGGTCTGAAAATAGAAGTGGCATGGCTTTCATGCTGGACTGACACACTGAACCAGATGAGGAGATGCAGAGAAGAGCTTGTGGAGTAAGGTACCAAAAGACTTGCATGGGCTTTAGACAAAAACCAACACCCTTGCAAATGAGAGGTGGGTTAGGGTTAATTTTACTATCCTATATTTTAAATTGATATAAGTAACGTGTATCAATTTTTATCAAAATATCTTCAGCCGTTTGGTAGTAATGTGGAACATACAAATTGAGTTATTTTACTATATATATATATATATATATATATATATATATATATATATATATACACACACACACACACACACACACACAAAATGAGAATTAGAGGAAGTGTAATGAACTGGGCTCCTTTTGCTATCAGTGTAACACTACATTTGTTAGAAAAATAGCCATCTCTTCAGGATAGTAATAAATAGCAGATGCTGTAAAACAATGAGGTCATTCCTAACAGTCATTACTCACATTTTGTAATATCAGAAAAAATTACAACATCTGTTCCATTGATATAATGTCCTGAACGTGGTGAGCTGATGTAACCTTATTAAATTTTATCATTTTGAACACAGAATGAAAGTTAACTATCATAACAGTTTAAACACTTTGTTCCATTCTAGCGGCCGTGCCTCAGCAACAAGGAGAGTAGTCACTGGAGCTGGAGGCACACTGGTGATGAGTAGAGGGCATCAGTGTTGGCATGACAGAAAAAGACATGCGTGAGAAAGGAAAATGCCATGGGAATGTAGAAAGAGAGGAAGAATAGAAAGAGGAGAGGATCAGTCAATATGGAGAACATCTGTCTGATTTATTAGGTGGGAGGGAAATGCTTTCCTTTTGTCATAAGGAAGAGTGGCTGGTATTGGAGATCAGTTCGCAAATAGGGAAGCTCTGTATATTAAAGGGTTTTGCTATCATTGGGAGTCCCATAGTGAGTGAATGAAGCAGAGGCCAAGCATGTGCATTGTCGCTTTATTGACCTCCATCCTTTTGATGGTTGGACCCCCAATGATCAGCTAGTCTATCCTGCAGATAGCTGATAGTTTTTAATATTCAAATAACTCCTTTAAATACATAGAAATCCACTTTCAATACACTGTTGTTTTTAGGTTCTGAATTTCATACTTTTTTATTTCGTACTATATCTTTGTATCGGTGGGGGTGCTCCAAAAAGGTGTCTCCAGACAGACAGAAAGATAGAAATAATAATGTTCTGGTTGACACCAAATACCAGTGGGGGGAGGGGGGGAGGACTTAAAGCATTTGTGTCATTTGTAAAAACTTTTAAGATATTGTCAAGACATGCAAAAAGTTTAGATCGCACTGGGTCTCAGTCCTGAGACCTGCTGCGATTGTGAGTGATAGCAATCTGAAGTGCGGTGCAGTGCGTCTCACTGCCTGACCAGCCGCCTGATCCCACTCTTCCACTCCATAGACTAGTGAAACAGTCTGATTTGATTGACAGACGGTAAGTACACCA
The DNA here is from genome assembly GCF_029499605.1 of Hyla sarda. Lineage (NCBI taxonomy): Eukaryota > Metazoa > Chordata > Amphibia > Anura > Hylidae > Hyla > Hyla sarda. Next base: position 513,672,234 of record NC_079189.1, on the reverse strand, counting down.
CGCACTTCCCTCAGCTATTATCACAGCGGGTCTCAGGACTTATATCCAGTGTGATCTAAACTTTTGACATATGTGGGCAAAACATACAGTGTTTATAAAAGACACATATTATAGTTACCAGAGGAAATGTATAATGAGAATATAAGCACAGACTAATTAGGAACAATTGGTGGTATTATCATTAAATAGCCTAGAAATAGTATGTTTAAAGGGGTTATCCAGGAATAAAAAAAAACAGGCCTAATTTCTTTCTAAGACCGCCCCCTGTCTGTCCCCAGGTTGGGTGTGGTATTACAACTTGGCTCCATTGACTTCAATAGAACCGAGCTGCAGAACCACACCCAACCTAGAGACAGAAAGGGAGCGGTCTTTGAAAGAAATGATCTCAGTTTTTTTAATTTCTGGATAACCCCTTTAAGCATATAGAGGATCATATGAGGTTCAACCTATTGTTACCCTTTTGTTCACTGCTGAACGCTTACTTAAAAGGGGTAATCCACTGACCAGTGTTCGGAACATTTAGTTCTGAACGCTGTGTGAACGCTGCGGGGGTTGTCCACGCCCCTCCCACAGACTTGCATTGAGGGGGCGTGACATGGCGTCACGAGGGGGCATGGCCGACCCCCACAGCGCGCACACAGTGTTCAGAAATAAATGTTCCGGAGGCTGGTAAGTGGAGTACCCCTTTAAGTCATCTAAATACCTATATCTCTCCCAAGAGTGGATTTACTTCCATTCAACTTTTAGAAATCAGGTTATTGTGGGGCAACCAAATCTTCTATGATTATGGTAAGTATGCAATAAATAGGACTGTCCCTCTATAAATTGCTAATCAGAAAAGGTATTTACTAACTGCTCAGCAATTGTATATTCACCACTGTGCACATTTCAGGAGGTAGTTATTAATGGTAAACCTAAAACAGAGCAGACAAAGTGCGCTTTAATTATATTAATGTGCAGATGGCATGCTAACACTTTTTTGCATTGAAATGTCAACTTTAAATTATCTTCTTGGCCTGGTCGATGTAAGGCGAGAAGTTACTTGGTGAGATCAAATCAAGAACAGATTGTTCCTTCTCTTTATGCAGAACAGCCAAGCATCTTCTTAATAGGATTATTTAGTTAAATGAAAAATATTCCTTTTATTAGACCTCTGCCTTGTAAGTGGTCATTAGTTCTTAGATTCCATGCCTCTTATTCATATATACTTACACCATTTTAGGCTGGGTGGAGCAGGACAGCAAGTCACTAAGATATCACAAAGTATTTAAAGAGGTATTTCCATATCAGAAAGTGATAGCATATTGCTAAGAAATGCCATCACTTTATGACCGAGGAGGTGTAAACTCCTGCTGCGTATTTTTCTATACATTGAAATCAATGAGTAGCAAAATCAGCTGCATATTGTTACCTATTGTCTTTAATGAGCAGAAAAATATGCCACATGTGACCCTGCCCTTAAAGGGGTACTCCGGTGGATAAGATTTTTGGCTATATTGCATCTTCTTTCAATGTTCATGTTTTTTTGCAATTGCCATGTATTATATGTTTGTGTAGCAGGTGTCTTTTTTTCTTATCTGTTTGTGGGCCAGGAAGTTCTGTAGTTCTGTGTTGGATCTCTGACTGTTGTCCACAGGTTAGGATTAGGCTGTGGACAAGATGTCATGGCTTTTTTTTTTCTCTGTTCTTCCAGAACTGCATGACAGAGATAGGCCACACCCCCTCATCTCCCCCTCCAGGTGGTCACAGGTGTGCATGACAGAGATAGGCCACACCCCCTCATCTCCCCCTCCAGGTGGTCACAGGTGTGCATGACAGAGATAGGCCACACCCCCTAATCTCCCCCTCCAGGTGGTCACAGGTGTGCATGACAGAGCTAGGCCACGCCCCCTCATCTCCCCCTCCAGGTGGTCACAGGTGTGCATGACAGAGCTAGGCCACACCCCCTCATCTCCCCCTCCAGGTGGTCACAGGTGTGCATGACAGAGCTAGGCCACGCCCCCTCATCTCCCCCTCCAGGTGGTCACAGGTGTGCATGACAGAGCTAGGCCACGCCCCCTCATCTCCCCCTCCAGGTGGTCACAGGTGTGCATGACAGAGAAATGCCACACCCCCTCATCTCCCCCTCCAGGTGGTCACAGGTGTGCATGACAGAGATAGGCCACGCCCCCTCATCTCCCCCTCCAGGTGGTCACAGGTGTGCATGACAGAGCTAGGCCACGCCCCCTCATCTCCCCCTCCAGGTGGTCACAGGTGTGCATGACAGAGATAGGCCACGCCTCCTCATCTCCCCCTCCAGGTGGTCACAGGTGTGCATGAGAGCAAGAAGCTCCTACACAGCTCCTCATCTCCCCTCCCCCTGCTTTGTCTTCTGAGGACGCAGGTCTGCACTGAAAGAAGACAGAGAAGATGTATGTGAAGGGGAGGATAACAAGGTGCACGGGCTGTGGATGATTTCTCTGTGTGAAGGGGGGGGGGAGACTCCTGAATGACACATGCTGGGAGTTGTAGTCTCTGTTATGTGTGTGTATGCTAGTGTTTACAAACCAGTGTGCCTCCAGCTGTTGCAAAACTACAACTCCCAGCATGCCTGGACAGACTTTGGGCATGCTGGGAGTTGTAGTTTTGCAACAGCTGGAGGCACACTGGTTGGGAAACACTGTCCTAGCCTATTCAGCATACACATCATGTTACATAAGTGTTTCCAAACCAGTGTGCCTCCAGCTGTTTTAAAACTACAACTCCCAGCATTCCCTGACAGCCTTTGAGCATGCTGGGAGTTGTAGCCTTGCAAACAGCTGGTGCCACACTGATTGGGAAACACTGGCCTAGCCTATTCAGTATATTACAAACAAAGTGCATTGTTTCCCAACCAGGGTGTCTTCAGCTGTATCAAAACTACAACTCCCAGCATGCCCGGACAGCTTTTGGCTGTCCGGGCATGCTGGTAGTAGTAGTTTTGCAACACCTGGAGGCACCCTGGTTGGGAAATACTGGTGTATGCCCTACAGAGGTCTGGTGAACTACAACCCCCAGGAGACTACAGAGGCAGCATGCTGGTGTTATACCACAGACTGAAGACTCCTGAATGATACATGCTGGGAGTTGTAGTCCCTTTTGTGTGTGTATGCCAGTGTATCCCAACCAGGGCTGATTATATTAGTGTGCTGTGTATAAGGGGGCCGACCCGGGAAAATAGTAGGGTGGGTAAAGGGCGGAACAAGCAAACAAAAAAAAAGGAGCCGCCCAAAACCAGAAAGGCATGTGGCATGCTGGGATTTGTAGTTTTCAGCACAGCAAGAAACAGGAAATAGAAGCAAAGATAGGAAAACAAAGTGGGTGATAAAAAGACAACAAAGAACGGAAATAGAGTAGGCTAAACAACAAGAATAGAAATGAAACAAAACAAATAGGGTAAGTCAAAAACGGAAAAAGACGTTGACCACAGGAGTACCCCTTTAAGGAGATGACTTTACTGTTGTTCAGTTAATATAGCAAGACCATGTAAAAAAGGTCTGGATTTTGTTGATGCCAAAACTGGTCATATAATGTTAAACAAAAGTCAGCTGAGCAAGAGGATCAAGTAATGATCCAATGTGCATGGGGCCTCCTGACTGTCCCCAAGGGGCAGATGTAATAGGAAAAGGAGATCAGACTTATTGTATTTCACCGTGTCTAACAAGAGATTGAAATAAACATGCATGTTCAGAGGCACCTTAGAGAATGAACATAGTGCTGGCTGCAAACATTTGCACAATTTTTTTCCCATTTTCGGGAACAGTTGGGTGTCCCCACTAATCAGCTTGTTAACCCCTATCGTAATGTTGGGGGATACGTTTTTCAGATGGGAATACGCCTAGCATGTGGAATCTAAGGAGTTAAACAGACAGAATTTGTGTTATCTCCAAAGCCAGCAGTTGTAACAGAGTGTCTGCTGCACTATAAGTGCCCATTCTCACTAAGGCGATTCTGTGTGCAGCATGCACCAGCCTGTCAAAATCAATCTGTACTATGAACACGCTGACATGCTCCATCCCCATTGATGGCAATGCTGCCAAGCAGAACATGTTCATTCTTTTGGTGGAGCCTGTAATCCGGAATTTCCACTATGAAAATTCTGTAGTAAACCCAGTGCAGCAGAATCCTATTGAAAACAATGGGAGGCTGCTGCACAAGTATTTCTAAGTGGAATGTTCCAGCAGAATTCTGCAGTGTAAGACTAGGTTCACACTGCGGAATCTCCGGTCAGAATTTCTGCCAGAGTTTGTGCGGGCGGCACTAGGACCACGCGGCTGCATTGCAGTCCCCATCAACGGCAATGCATTTCTGGGTGGATCTTTTGAGAGATCTGCTCAGAGATGCATTGCCATCTACAAGGACGGCGATGCAGACCACGTGGTCCTAGCGCCGCCGGTGCGATCTCCGGCAGAAATTCTGCCCGGAGATTCCGCAGTGTGAACCTAGCCTAAATGGCTAACCTGCTGCTGATGGCACCGACACAGATTCTGTGTGCCTTTCATTCCCGTGCCATACATATCAATTTATAGTCCTAGTTATAATTATTCTTAACTACATATGTCTAGTTTTTCTTAAATATACTATGCTTGTCGCATTACATGGGCTGTATCATTAGAGACAATCCCTTTTAAAATGGAGCCATCCTGTGATATAAACTTGATTTTATATCAAGTGAGGAAGGGTTAAGACAACCTGAAACGCGTCTGGTAAGCGTTGGAACGATCATACAAGTCATTACTACTAGAAAAACTTTCAACTGGACAACTGTACTGAAGCTTGCCAGCTTCCATCACTGAATACACATCGCATCAAGTTTCTTGTTTTTCATCTTTGCCGACTGCTGTGCCATGCCACACTAACTGTACAGGACAAACGTCCCTCAGTGGGCGCAGTATCCAGAGGCTCCAGTGCTTCTCTATATACTTTGAACATTCTTACAGCTGTCTATGAACTATTAAACTTTATGACTATATCCCATATGTTTACATATGATTGTGTTTGCACTTGTTTACTCATTTAACCCCTTTTTTAACCACACCAGAGCAGATAGCCGGTAGAGATGAGCGAACTTACAGTAAATTCGATTCGTCACGAACTTCTCCGCTTGGCAGTTGATGACTTTTCCTGCATAAATTATTTCAGCCTTCAGGTGCTCCGGTGGGCTGGAAAAGGTGGATACAGTCCTAGGAGACTCTTTCCTAGGACTGTATCCACCTTTTCCAGCCCACCGGAGCACCTGAAGGCTGAACTAATTTACGCACGATAAGTCATCAACTGCCGAGCCGAGAAGTTCGTGACTAATCAAATTTACTGTAAGTTCGCTCATCTCTAATAGCTGGCATCCACTTCTGGATATTTTAAATGTTATAATTTTTCAAATACATTTATTTTTTATAACTCTGCATAAGTGTGCTTTTGGGTATTTTAGGCTAAATCTTTTACCATCCCCTCCCCCATTTTCTCTACACATATGGTTCCCCTTTTCTCAGTCCTTGAGAACCAGTACTATTTTATTCGTCATTGTAAGCATTTTTGCACATTTGGATGTAACCATAAGGGGTCTACATTACACTGGAATTCTCGGACTAACCACAGATTGAGTACACCCAAAAAACTTTGTAAATATAAACTTGATTTTGTCAGGGGAAAAAATGTGGCCAGGGAGGAATTTTCCCACCAGCAGAGGAAACACATATAGCGGTCCACATAATACAAAGACAGATCAAGTCCACCAGAATGGCAGCCACTCGTGAAGAATGGCTCTTCACTCTCGTATATAGAATGGGATCCTCCCAACCTCCCTGACTTGTACTCCCCTGATCGGACCTCTTCTCTTACCACCTTTCATTACTGTTACCTCTTCTTCTCTCTCTTCTCTGTGTTCTTTTCCTTTTGTGTTTCCCGTCATTGTGGTCTATTGTGTGTTGTCCTTGATTGCTGTTATTGTTTTTCACCATTGGTGTTTGAACTGTGTTCAAAATTGAACTGGCTTGTCTGGTCTGCTCTCTTATTATTATTATTTTTGCTTTCTGTTATTCTGACCTTTTGGGGATAATTATTCCCATGACGTTTCTTATTTGTATGGTTTCCTATGTCAAAATTTTATAAAAATTTACAGTTTAAAAAAAAAAAATAATAAATAATGAATGGGATCCTCCGGGAGAGATTTATCAAACCTTGAGCAAAACTGAAAAATGTTTTGTTTTCTTTTCTAATAGTTATTAGTACACATGAATGCACCTTAAAGGGATTTTCAGATAGAAGTTTATGGTATATCTACTTACTGAGCAATTGGGTCCGAAGACCTCTATACTGTCCTCTATACTGCAGGCCGTGCAGGGGACCTAATCGCTCAGTAAGTAAATATGCCATAAACGTCTGTCTTAAAATCCCTTTAAAGTGCATTTATGTGTACTAATAACTATCAGGAAAGAAACTTTGGCTGGGCCATAGATAATAGGGTCCCCTTGTCCATTCATCCATGCCGTGCAGTGCACGGCATGGTTGAATGGACGAGGTGACCGTATTATCTATGGCCCAGCCAAGGTTTATCACAATTTTACTTTCACTGTAAAACCCAAAATAAGTTATCTTCCTGGGTAGGTATAGTGTCTGTCAGTGTAGGTTAGTTTACTGGCCCTGTGTTACCATAAAGGAGATTACGGCACAATGCATTAAAGCCAGTCATTTTCTTTTCCCTTACTATACATGCATGCCCAGTGCCATGCCTGGATAATTTGTTGCCTGTGTAAATAATTTAGATAAAACAAAGAAGGTTTGCTGTGCAGATAAAAGGGAAGATGTTAATTAACCAGGTATTAAAATAACAACTAGCACCAGGGCTTTGAAGGTCATGTAACTCTAATTAGAAAAAAATATTTGGATATCACAATCTAGTAAAGAAGAAACTTTGTACAGACTGAGCTATCAGCATATATTTCTAACCCTGTCCTGCCCCTGTCATGCTAAGTATTCCTTCATCTGCCCAATTTCTATTAAAATGTGTACATAACATAAATAGAGAAATATTGGAATACGGCATCTGTAATATCGGGTGTGACAAGCTCCACTGACACCTCCAGGCAATGGAAGGTTCGTAATGGGGCAAACAGTGTTTTGGCAGTCAGACAAAATTTATGCGATTTTTTTTTTTTTAACAGTTTGGTTCATTGTTACACATGTACTGAGTGATTTGCTCTCTTTACTGGCCTAAAAGTGAATAATTGTTTGTAACATCTGTTTTTATTAAAGCATAGTAATTTATAATGAAAATGCATATAGAGCACAGGATATAATCCAAATAAAACATATTAGTCGAAACAGGTGAGAAAATGACAAAATTGGATGAAACAGGGTACAGAAAAATAAATATATGTTATTTACACTCCTTTTTCACGTATTGGCCCCAGTTATCAGAATAACTGAAATGTCGACGTACTTGCTAACCACCATTTCTTTAACACTTTGAATTATGTTTGTAATGAAGAAGCCAACGCAGCTTGATACAAACATTTCTCATTATATGCCCTAATGACTTGTAATAATGGTTCTGATTAATTCTACTATAGAAAATTATTCCCATACAACAGGATAACGGTTGTGATGGGCTACAATACAAGGGACCAAAAAAGGCTCGCACTGAAATATAGCATACCGTGCAGTTTCTCAGGCCACCAGCTATATGTGAGTAAACAACAGCCTGCTTTATCAATACAGGCATGCCTTGAAAGGTATGCCTAGAATAAGCTTGTGGAGACTTGTGTGTGCAGCTTCATAAGCATAATCTAGGTGACAGTTGCACTTTAAATGGAAGAAGTTTGGAACAACCAGGACTCTTCCTAGAACTGGACGCCCCAACAAGTAAGTAATTAAGGGAAGATCCTATGTGCAAATGGAAGGAACTTCCAGAAGGTTAACCTTTATTGCCGCACTCCACCAATATGGGCTTTATGGAAGTGTGCCCAGACAGAAGCCTCTCCAGAAGCCACATGAAAGCCTACTTGAAAGTTGACTCTAACACTGTGAAAAACAAGATTCTCTGGTTTGGTGAAACCAAAATTGAACTTTCTTGTCTCTGTCTCAATTCTAAGCATCAAGTCTGTAGAAAACGCACATGTCCAATGCCATCCCTATAGTAAAGCATGGTAGGGGCAACATTATGCTGTAGGGCTATTCTTCAGCTGCTGGGACAGGAAGACTGGTCAGGGTTAAGGGAAAGCTGAATGGAGTCAAGTACAGACATATTGTTAATGAAAACCTGAGTGCTCTGGACCTAGGCTAGGTCATATGTTCACCTTTCAACAAGACATTTACCCTAAGCACACAGCCAAGATAACACAGGAGTGACTGAGGAACAACTACGTGAATGTCCTTGGGTGGCCCAGCCAGAACCTAGACTTGAACCAATTGAACTTCTTTGGAGAGACCAGCAAATGACCATGTGAAAAAGTGAGTCTTCAAAGACTACCTTGGTCAATTGCTAAGAAACTAACGTAAAGCAGTTTTATTTATCAACATAAGTGGTAAACATTTTGGATTTAGTTTTCTTAGCAACACAACAAGCCAAACACTTCACTTGATTTCCAATGGTTTCAAATATCTGGGGTTGGATTTGACCATTGAATTACAACTATGTTACTGTCTTATCATGAACTGGGCAACTTATAGCTAAATATTTCAAAAATACACGTCCTCCCACACTCTGATAACATACTGACAGAATCTAGTTTGTGAGCCCCAGTGAGGACAACAAGCTTACTATAGTGCTGCACAAAAAGTCGGTGCAACAAAAAAACCAATTACTATGATTGCATTGTATACATATATCAGCTATAAAACATAAATGTACTGTCTATCATGATCAAACATTTTCTTTATATTGCCATGTACAAGCTCCAATTTTCTAGATATATCAAACTTCTAGCATATTACTGAGCACCTGGAATTTCTCAAAAAAAACTATTTTACAAATTTAAGCAACTACTAGAACAAAAAGGTTAAACACATGGTGGATTGGTTGTTACATTAAGTATATATATATTTTGAAACTTTAGTACTGGGTGTTTTATCTTATTAATATACAAACTATTAGCAAATCATTTACTAGGGCCAAATACTAACAGTAAAACCCCTTCTACTTTGCAGCACCACTACCCATAATAGACTTGTCTGCCTAATCAGCCTTTCAGAAACGGCCATATACTGCACATCTGTAAGAAGCCTTGAGGTTTATAGCATTACATACATTTACGCCCTATGTATACCTTGCATGCACACAGGTCCATACTGCATAAACTGTATATGCGCATACTGTAAGACAGATATGAAATAGAAGATGTACTTACTTGAGCAAGTCAGCAAAGTTCTAGCAATGAGACAATCAGGATGCAGCAGTGTTTCGAGGAGCAAGTTCCAATTACAGCATGGTTGGGATAAGAGCAGTTTGAGCTGACCCTGGACTGCCATTTCTCCTGCTGATGGAGTTCTTTCAAAACGTAAGATAAAGAGAGAATAATGTAGTTAATTTATCTATGAAATGAATAGCCTTAAAGTGCAGATGTAATGCTAACTCATTTAAATGTCAATTCCTCCCAGATTACTCCGAAAATGCTTTCATGCTTGCTTACTTTAAAACTGCTCAGGGAAGGAATTACATTTAATCTCAAGTAGCTAAGAGCAAATTAACATTTGGTACGCTGCCAGATATGTTACTGACACAAAGTAACTTCACTTATCCATTGTGTAGAGCCATGTATGTTCTTGTTGTAGAAGGTAAAAACTGTAACTTTTTGTGCATGAATAAATCTGCCTACACTAAGCTTTACCCCGGAGGTGCAGGGAAATTAATTCAGGAGTTTTGACAAGCAAGAAGCTAATCTAAAAACTAACATACAGTGATTTATGGCCATACATTGCCAAAATAATACTATAGTGCTTTAGAAAAAACAATGGTGCCTGTCAGGGTGTCCCATTCAGTGTGCTAGGAGATGACGGACACAGAAATTTAGCTACAGTAGGTGCAAAGCCTTAAATGGTTCTTACAGGATTACATTTTCCTGCAGAAAAACATTACTTATCCATATATCTCCCACTGCAATTTTGCTCCTGTTGGCCGTATTTGGTATAATAATACTTATGCTATGTTGTAAGGGACAAAGCAGCGACATGACCAAGTTATGCAACTGCATACATGGCTTCCAAGTCAATAGCAACTAGCAGAAGAAATATTTTGTCCACATCTGCATTGGAAGTTCCATTAGAAGCCTCCATTGTAGCTTTCATAAGAAAATACAGAACAAAATTACACAGAATGCTGCATTATTTTGTCTGGTAAAATACCCCATACCATAACAGATCATTGAAACCATGATGGAGTTTCCCTAATTAATGAATCTAGTATTGCCATTTATTTTATTGTTCTGCTCCTATGACAGAGCAAATGAATGGAAACTATTATGTTGATATATATCTCATCTATCAGCAAATGGAAGTTGTAATACCAGGAAAAACCTCTCCTGTAAATACAGTGGATGGTCTCTTAATTAGTTCCTAGGCCTGGGCAGGGCCATATTTGCTATTGGGCCTATGGGCCTGTGCCTAGGGCAGCAGTCTTGAGGGAGGCACTTTTTTTTCCATAGTAACTGAACAGTCTCCTTTCTTTGTACTCTAAACCACCAATTCCTGTCTTTGGAACCATGCCAGCTCTGCTAGGTCTATTTTGTACAAGGTGAAACTATGTTTTAATGGTGTGTGACTAGGCGCCTATATTATGGATCCCATGAACTTATTGCCTTGGCATCAGCTGCAATACTTATACTAAAATGGTTTTCACATGCTAGGATATGCCATCACTTTATAATTGGTTACAACTGATCGCTAGAATTAAAGGAACAAGGCTGGTGTATTGCTGGCTCCCCTACATAGCAGCCCCCAAACACTTGACTATGCAGGAAACTGTAGTGTAGCCTTATTCAAGTGAATGGGGCTGGCTGCAGTTCCGTACACAGCCAGGTGGCTAGGGGTGTCACTCTACAGGGAGAATTTTAGAAAGAACACAACACTAAACCAGCACTGACTACCCTTCATTCTCACAATCGGAAGGTGTCCCAGAGGTTGGACCCCACAGATCTTGAAGTGTTGGCACTAGCAATATGCTATTCATTTATGACATATGAAAACCCTTTGTTTTTTGTTTTTTTTATATTTTTGCTTGAAAACATACCAGCATAAATGGCTGTGTACTAGTCCTAACTTTCACCAAAGAAATTCTGAAGTTCTGTAAGTATTCTTAGCAAACACGTCACTAAGTGGTTTTCGGCAATCAAACCTCACAGATTTGATGCTTATACAAATATTGCATTGTCTGTAGGTGAAGGAAGATTAAGATTAGAGAAAGCCCCTACGCAAAAATGTATAGAGAGAGGGATAAAAAAGAAAGAGGGAGGACAGCGCCTCGTGTAATCCTGTGGGTACAGTGAATGTATGGTGAGCTTCGGGATTAAGAACTCTAGATAGGTCTAGGAAATAGGCATATCCCCCCTGCATTTGGGGTATTCCTGGGATTGCAAAAAATGGACCAAGACCTCACTTGACCCCCTATCGCACCTACATATAGGAAAGGTGGCCACAGCTGTTCGTCTGTGGTAAATATGGAGATCGCCGAGCCAGTAACTATCTTCAATGGAGATAACAAGCCCTGGTGTACTTGTGTGCCCTCCCTATAATCTGGCTCTTTTGAAAGACTGAATAACTAATCCCCTGTGTACAGTTTGAATTTCCTTAACTTTCTGGCTCCAGAAAGTTAAACAGATTTGTAAATTACTTCTATTATAAAATCTTAATCCTTCCAGTAGTTATCAGCTGCTGAAGTTGAGTTGTTCTTTTCTGTCTGACAACAGTGCTTTCTGCTGACACCTCTGCTTGTCTCAGCAACTGTCCAGAGTAGGAGCAAACCTCTACTGCTTCAGACAGTTCCTGAGACAAGCAGAGGTGTCAGCAGAGAACACTGTTGTCAGAAAGAAAAGAACAACTCAACTTCAGCAGTTGATAACTACTGGAAGGATTAAGATTTTTTAATAGAAGTAATTTACAAATTAACCTTCTGGAGCCGGTTGATATATAAAAAAAATAATAATAATTTTTTCCTGGATAACCCCTTTCAATGTGTTTCCTTTCTATTTAAAATGGTGCTTTTGGAATATTCAGGTAGAATATATGTCATAAAGATATAAAGTATACAGTATTACAAAAAATACAATAAGAAATCAGAATATAAATCAGATTAGTAATACTTAGAATAGTTTACAGGCATACAGTCACTAATACACATAAACTAAATGTGAAATAAAGGGTTGCTTGCTCTCCCTATGCTTTACTTACAAAATATGAAATATGAATTAAAAAAAAGTCTGAAGCACAAAAATAACTAAAATGAAAAAGGTTACACACGCTGAATATTATTCTCTCTCTTTGAAGCACAAGTCATGTATAATCATTATGATGCTGACAGCAGACTCAAGTGAATGACATTTTACTTTTGTCTGATATGTACACAAAGCTCCTGACGCCAGCAAAAAAAATCATGTATATTATTAAGTGGATCCATTGTATTACTTATTGGCATAATTACATTTCATATGCACATGAAGTCCAGGTCAGATTAAGTCTATAAAATATAGAGGAATTTCAGAAGCACAGATTTAATTTTTTCTAATGGAGTCTGAGTCTAGAGCAAATTTCAGGCCTTTCATTTATTTGTTATTGGCCTTTGAATTGAAGCAAATAACATATCAGTGCTTTGATATTCCAGCATCAGCATTTCACACAGCTACAGAATATTTATATATTTTCTATACCAAGGATAGAATTGTGTAGATAGACACAAATTTCCCTGTGTACGCCTCTGTTTTTTCTACTTACATAACAGCACACAAAAAAAAAAAAAAGAAAGTGAAACAGATTACTAGATAAAAAGAAGTATAAACCGGGCAACCTTAAACATAATACAAGAAATACGTTGTATTTTTAACAATACAGAAATGCTAAAAAAAATGTATTTCATAATTGAACAATTGCAGTGCATGGACCATACGATAAATATGCCAAGAATTCATTTACAAGACATAAAGCGTTAAAATGGTATAAGGTTACAAGACTACAGATAGGCATGGTTTTTATTACAATATAAACCATGCAACTGTACAATGCCCAGAGAGTTTTGTTCATGGATCCTATCAATTAGAAATGGACTCGTGGTTGAGCCAAAAAAGCAAATAGTCCAATGCACTACTATCCCAACACCGTGCTTGGAGCAACTCCCCACCAAACTGCACATGTATCTAATATAGTAAAGTCCAGGGCAGTAGTCCCTCAGACAAAGTCTATGAATATGTCACAAAAGGCTTTTTGGCTGGTTAAGTCTTTAGATCCCCTCTCTTGACCAATGCAACTTTTTTTTAAATGGGGGCATCTGCACAATATACAAAGTCCTTAAATAGGCACTCTCATTAAAAGTAATTTTTGCTATTGGTAAATAAAAAATATTTCTAATGTACTTTGTTTACAGAAAATTAAGTTTTCTATGTTTTATTAGCGTTTAAAAAAGCTGCCCCTTCCCAGTTTGTGCATCTGGCTGAGACTGAGCAGAAAATACAGAGCAATATCAAGGTAGAAAACTAAAAATAAAGGCAGGGGTGGTTTATCATGGGGGCAGTGAAATTATGAGAGGTACTCTTTAACCCAGAGGTGTCTTAGAAATAAACTTAAATAGTACCTCTCACCAAATAAACTTTACTAAGCTAACTCAGGCTATGTTCCCTAACTACACCTAACACCCTCCCTCATGCCCTTAAAAAAATGTTTTAAGAGCTTTAAAAAGCTCTGTATCATACCTTATCTTCTTGCTTACAGAGTGAGCCTCTGGCAGGGGGATGTGGGCATGCCCCAGCAGGCGCTACGTCACTGAAGCCTGCTGGGGGGACCGCTACTTTCCTCAGTTCACGCTGGTTCACTGGGAGACAGCATCAGAGGTAGGCAGCGCTAAGCCACTGGCAGCTAGGCTGCACGGCCTCTGAGCTAGACTGAAGGCCCGTGCCACAGCAGCGCGACGCGTGTGTGTTCCTAGGGTGGATGTGCATGTCTGCCTGGGGAGGGGGGGGGTCACAGCAGCACCGCCCGAGTACAGCACACAGGAGCGGGATTCAGATTCCCCGCTACTGTACAGTACTGGTTGGTGCAATGAACATCAGCATCGCCACTCATTTTATCTTCTGGGGGGGGGGGTTACTTGTCTGCCTTAGGCTGCCGCCAGCCCTGCACCGCTGCTGGGTGCCCCTACCCAGACGCCACTGGGTTCACGGGGTCTGAAGCAGCAGAGAAGATGCGGAGAAGCTGCAGGCTGGCTAGGAGAAGGTGAGAACTTCTATAGCTCTGTCACCTGTCTCCAGACAGCCTGCTGGCCACGTCCGCAGATGCTGCAAGCAGAGTGCTCGCTCCCACCGGTCTGATTGACAAGCAGGGAGCAGCGCTGTGCTGGTCACGTGTCTTGGCTGCAGTCAGATTTTGGACTCATGCCAGGCCAACATGAGTCCGAAATCAAGCGGCCAGGACATGTAGGGAGACCCCTAGTAGTGGGTCTTCCCCAAGTTAAAATAAACATAAAAATAAACATATATTTAGAAACTTAGAAATTGCTTCCTTAGCAACATATATATATATATATATTTTATAAGAGGTACCCTTTAACTTAGAATTCAAAAATATGTTATCTTTACAGCACGGGATTGAATGCGTGGAAATGTGGTCATTGTTGCCCTAAGATGCTTTGAAGCAGTTATACAGGTGAAACTCGAAAAATTTGAATATCGTGAAAATGTCCATTGTATTTCATTAATGCAACTTAAAAGGAAAAGAAGCATGAAGTGCTCCAAAATCTCCTGGTAGATGGATGCGTTGACCTTGGATTTAATGAAGCACAGTGGACCAACACCAGCAGATGACATGGCTCCCCAAATCATAGCAATTGGGGGGGCTTTGGGGTTTTCATGAGCTGTAAGCCATAATCATCACAATTATGACACATCATGGCTTGAACTATCTTGCTTTGTATGTAATGAGTCTCTCATATATTAGTTTCACCTTTTAAGTTGCATTACTGAAATAAATGAACTTTGAATGATATTATAATTTTTCGGGTTTCACCTGTACTATGTGGCAGTTGCCATATGCCTTATAAGGTTTTTTTTTCCCTTCCTCTGGATCGACATGGTAGGGTCACAGTAGGAATATACAATAAGTTGAACTTGATGGACCCTTGTCTTTTTTCAACCCAATGAACTATATAAAATAGTGTCTATATATTTATATACTTTTGTTGCTAGTAGTGATGTAAAGGCAAAGTTCAACTAAATTACACTCAGCTGTTGTTGAGGGGCCTCACAGATTGGCTAACTGTGGTGCAAATACCTGATGTCTTTACTCATGGTTTGCAGCATGATCCTCTATCGCAGGGCATACAGTACAGACAGTTGTGAGGCAACAGCTATGCAGCACTCCAGCTATAATCCCACAAAGAGATTATTGTAAGCAGAAGGGTCCTTGCTCAGCTATTTCTAATTTCTTATTAGTCAAGTCTTTTTTATGAAGCAGAAAACAGGATACTTGAGGATGATTGCCATGATCACCACAATTCGAGCCAGATCTGTGGCAGGGTAGAAGACTCTAGCAACTGGAACCAGTTCTCTGGTGCATAAAGGGCTTAGATATCAGGCTTGGTGTCTAGGCCTAAACTTTTCTCTAAGCAAGATAAACTCTAACAAGATGTTCACACTTCTCTGACCTAAACTAGACTAATCTGGGTTCTTTGATCCCAATCCTCTAGTAAGAGAAGGTTGGACTTTGGTTTGCAGTGATTGGTTCTAACCCAGGATAAGGGTTGGACCAGGAAAATACTCCTCCAACAGAGGAAAGGAATTGTTTCAGTGAGAAAAAATTTAGGAAAATCATGTGACTAATGCTCCAGTTATCTTTTACAAATACAATCCACCAGTTGTGGCAGTAAAGAGTGAAATTGTTATCCCTCACACTTTCATAATACCTCAGTGTACATACAAAATGATAACCTATACATATTAAACTCACAATACCCAGTAATAAATCCTGACACTTCACACTACCGAATTTCCGCCCAGAGATATTCCGCAGCGGGCAACAGCAGAACTAGCCGGCACTAGGACCACACTTAAACTTTGCAAGAGAAAAATAAATTAAGCAATGCAACAATTTGGCCACAAAAGTGGCCTTTTCAAGCCATACAGGGAAAATACAGAAATCTCAAATAGATATATGTTTCGGTCCACTCTCCCTCATGTTTCGTAACGTTATCATGTTGTAACGCAATAAATAAGTACGTTGTTCTCAAGGACCGGGTCAGTGCTCCATTCTTTGTATATTTCTTGTTGGATGCATATGAATTGTTCTGTTGCCACTTTTTAAGAAGATGGAATAAAGGCAAAATTTTTATAAATCTATCTAGTGCCTTTGTTTTTTTACACCCAGTCTGAAGAATGCAAAAGTTAGCAGTACAAGTACATCTTAAGAAAAATTATTTATTAATATTGTAACTTATAAATATTCTAGCAAATAAGCGGGTGGGTGTGTCTATCATGCTAAAATACATGAATGAATACATAAAAAAATTAAATGTTAAACTTTACAAAGTAAATTATAAGAGTATGTATAGATATTTGCAAAAACTAATCTAAAATAGCAGCCTGTACATTATTATACAGCTATTTAAGAATTATATAATAATCATATTTGCTAGTTCTAATGCCAAAATTCTGCTGCAAAGAGCAAGAGATAAAATTCAGAAGCTGTAAATGACGTGATGTGTTATGCAACACTTAGTTAAAAACTTCCCATATGCATCTGTTTAAATAGATTTAATAAAAAAGTAATTTATAGAATATTCTGTTACAAATATAGCTTTTTTCCATAACCAGATGGAGAATGATCAAGTTGCAATATATACAAATTTCTGGCACTAAAAGTACAGTAGATGCAGATTGAAATATTCACAGGAAAGTGATTCGCTCTAAGGGGAGAAATAACATGCTGTAGGAAAAACCTTGGCCACCGAACGACCACCGATAGCTGTATGGAGTGGTTCTATGTTGGACATATGGAGAGGCATATGCTAGCTCATTCTCATAACTAACAAGACGCAGCCTCATAAATGGAAGAAAAAAAATCTCATGAAACAGAACAAGGTCATAATTTTAACTAAAGCGAATATTAACCAGAGAGAGAAAAAGCATTTACATTTTTCACAGAATTTTACAACAGATGTAGGAAGAAAATCTTTTACTCATAACTGTGCAATAAAGCAAATTAAGGTAGTTTAGGAACAATCAGATAGGTCAGAGAAAAAAATGAAAGATTGACTCTGGATGGGAAGATGAAAATTAGACATTTATATATTAGACATTTATATAGAGTTACATTTATTGGTGTTATTTATATACAACTAATTGTTGCTATCAAATTAAATTAAACACAGGCATTAAATGTCCCTAATCTATATATATAAAACTCAACGTGTGTGTGTGTGTGTGATCCAGCATGAAAACTTGGCACACGTTACTTTTATGTCAACAACAAACATAGGATAGGTAATTTAACCCTTACTCACCCCCATTTGCCAGGGGTGGGGTTTTTGTTTAAAGTCCCATACAAGTCTATGGGAAATATATGTTACTGCATAACTTCCAAACGGCTGGAGATATTTCGATAATACTTGGTCACATGTTACTTATATGTCCACTTAAAATATAGAATAGTTAATTTAATCCTTAACTACCCCCATTTGTGAGGGTCAGGGTTTTTGTTTAAAGTCCCATGCAAATCAATGGGAAATGTATGTTCTCACACAACTTCCGTACGGCTGGAGATATTTCAATACCTGGTACACATCTTACAGTTTGTGATATGAGGTTGGGATAGATGGTCGAGATAGTAGGTCAAGATTGGAGGTCGGGATAGGAGGTCGGGATAGGAGGTGGAGATAGGAGGTGGAGATAGGAGGACAAGATAGGAGGACGGGTTAGGAGGTCGGGATAGGAGGTCGGGATAGGAGGTCGGGATAGGAGGTCGGGATAGGAGGTCGGGATAGGAGGTCGGGATAGGAGGACTGGATAGGAGGTCGGGATAGGAGGTCGGGATAGGAGGTCGAGATAGGAGGTCGAGATAGGAGGTCGAGATAGGAGGTCGAGATAGGAGGTCGAGATAGGAGGTCGAGATAGGAGGTCGAGATAGGAGGTCGAGATAGGAGGTCGAGATAGGAGGTCGGGGTAGGAGGTCGGGATAGGAGGTCGAGTTAGCAGGTTGAGTTAGGAGGTCGGGATAGGAGGATGGGATAGGAGGACGAGATAGGAGGACAAGATAGGAGGACGGGATAGGAGGACGGGATAGGAGGTCGGGATAGGAGGTCGGGATAGGAGGTCGGGATAGGAGGTCGGGATAGGAGGTCGGGATAGGAGGTCGGGATAGGAGGTCGGGATAGGAGGTCGGGATAGGAGGTCGGGATATGAGGACGGGATATGGGGTTGGGATATGACAACAATATATGGGAATAGGATATGAAGTCAAAAGCTTCCTCCTTTGTTGATTTTCCTCCCCAACAAGGATTAGGAAGGAAAAAACGGGCATTGCCGGGTACTCAGCTAGTCTATATTTAAAAACTCATTGTGTGAATGTATGTTCCAGCATCACTTCCAAATGGCTAGAGATATTTTGATGAAACTTGGTACACAGGCTGCTTATATGTTAAAGCTAAATTAACCCTAATTCACCACTTTACTTAAAGGTTTTTCTCTGATGTCCAATGCAAGTCTAAGGGACTTCCCATACATCTCCTGACTGCTCCTCTCAGACTGCAGAGATTGCCTGGGACTTTTAAACATCCTGGTGTAGAGAATAGTAAGCACGGGGACAGCGATAAGTGGATGGGATACGAGGACCAGAGTGTTAGTTTTGCTTTTCCTCTCCCACAAGGTTTAGGAAGGAAGACTGGGCAACACCAGGTACTTTGCTAGTCTTCTATAAATGCTGCAGCACCATATCACAATTAATGCATTACAGGTTTGATCATGACATGGTCAGACTATGTAACATTGTTCAAATGAATGCTAAAAAATAAAAGTAAATTAAACCAGAGTTTACAACCAGACAGCTGGAGTTAAGGGTGGGTGAGACTATACAGTCACACTGTTGGTAAAGAGGAAGGGCCAGTCTACTCACTTTCACTACCTTTTAGTGTGTGTGTGTGGGGGGGGGGGGCAAAGCACTCTATACAACCACACTACTGTTACAGGGGCAACGTAAACTACACAACTAGACCATTATTATAGGAGTGGACCAGACTAAACTGCAGCATTACCAGTGTAAAGTGTGGACCACACTACACAAACTGACTGCTGAGCAGCAATTCATTTTGTATTAAAAGGGTTAGTCCCCATTTTTATGAATGTAAAGTAGCAAATGTAAAGTAGCACATGACCAGAACAGTTTTCGGTCTCTGGATACAAAGAAGAATAAATCCATTCAACACAACATCCTGACAACCGTGTTCGGACCCAGTAAGCAGCAGTATATGGCGCTGGAGTAGTGCCTGGAGAAATGGGTAAGTAGAGCTTGACGAGTCCACTGAATTAAATGAGCCAAATGTAGTCTAATGTGATTAAATTTGGTCCATTTTTCAAATGTATCTGGTGTCTGAAATGTGGTTGATCATGTCCCATCCAGAGAGAGACTACCTTCTGAGAATCAAAGTAGGCACAGTCACAATTAGACTATCTTCGGCCCATTAAATTCATGTCAGGATCTACATTCCATTTTGTCAGGTTGCCCGATGTGTCACCAACAAACAGCCTTCCGGCCGAGGCCAAGAAAAGCAGTGCGAATGTAGCATATTATAATCATTTTGATGTCTTTCATTAAAACTGAATGAAAGCGGCCAACCCCTTTAAGGCCTTCTTCACACATTTTTACGGTGTTTTTCCCCACAAATATTTCTCATTGTAGTTTTTAGAAGTGGCTTTTTTATTTTATTTACAGTCATGTCCGTAAATGTTGGCACCCCTGAAGTTTTTCAAGAAAATTAAGTATTTCT
This sequence comes from Hyla sarda, assembly GCF_029499605.1. NCBI lineage: Eukaryota > Metazoa > Chordata > Amphibia > Anura > Hylidae > Hyla > Hyla sarda. Next base: position 513,652,049 of record NC_079189.1, on the reverse strand, counting down.
CACAGAAAAGGATTGCAGTAACACATGTTTTGCTATACACATGTTTATTCCCTTTGTGTGTATTGAAACTAAACCAAAAAAGGGAGGAAAAAAAGCTAATTGGACATAATGTCACATCAAACTCAAAAAACGGGCTGGACAAAATGGGCTGGACCCTTTAAAAATTGTGGAAAAATAAGATTGTTTCAAGCATGTGATGCTCCTTTGAACTCACCTGGGGCAAGTAAGGACTTGAGAACCAAAATTATGGAAAAATATCAACAATCTCAAGGTTACAAGTCCATCTCCAGAAATCTAGATTTGCCTGTAACACTCACGTTTCTGAAGACAGGAACTCTGGTGTATGTGGTTCCACTGGACCTGTGTGGCAGATGACTCGGACCGTACCAGGGAGCGGAGTCTTAGGTGCCGCTGGTTTTCACCAGAGTCCGCCGCAAAGCGGGATGGACTTGCAGCTGCAGGTGACATCCAGGTCGCTACCCCTGGCACGGCTCGACCACACAGGCGGCTGAGCAGATGCGAGGCACAAGAGGGATAAGGCAACTCGTAGTCTGGATAGCAGAAGGTCAGGGCAGGCGGCACAGTAGCATAGTCAGGACGTAGCAGGAGTTCAGTAGGCAGGCGGCAGAGGAGCAAGGTCAAGTCACAAAAGCAGGAGATCTGGTACACGGCAAGGCAATACAAATGGAACGCTTTCTCTAGGGCACAAGGCAACAAAGATCCGGCAGAGAACTGAGGAGGGTGGAGGAATTTATAAACAAGCCACGGGTGGATTACACTAATGAGCATACTGGCCCTTTAAATCTTAAAGCTCTGGTGCACGCATGCCCTAAGGGACAGGGAAGCGCGCCGGAGCAGAGAGGTGGAGGCAGGGGAAACACCCAGAGAATAATGGACTGGGGCTCGCATGCGGGCAGGTCCCGCGATGTGAGTCCCAGCCCCGTCGGCAGCAGAAGGTAAGGGGACCATGCGCTCACGGCCAGCGTGTGTGGCCGGATCGCAAAGCGTAACATTGCCTTTGTCCACCGTGTGCAACATTATCAAGAAGTTTGCAACCCATGGCACTAGAGCCAATCTCCCTAGGCGTGGACGGAAGAGAAAAATTGATGAAAGGTATCAACGCAGGATAGTCCGGATGGTGGATAAGCAACCCCAAACAAGTTCCAAAGATATTCAAGCTGTCCTGCGCAAACTATCCATCAACATTTAAATGAAATGAAATGCTATGGCAGGAGACCCAGGAGGACCCCACTACTGACACAGAGGCATAAAAAAGCAAGACTACATTTTGCAAAAATGAACTTGAGTAAGCCAAAATCCTTCTGGGAAAACATCTTGTGGACAGATGAGACCAAGATAGAGCTTTTTGGTAAAGCACATCATTCTACTGTTTACTGAAAATGGAGTGAGGCCTACAAAGAAAAGAACACAGTACCTACAGTGAAATATGGTGGAGGTTCAATGATGTTTTGGGGTTGTTTTGCTGCCTCTGGCACTGGATGCCATGAATGTGTGCAAGGCATCATGAAATCTGAGGATTACAAACGGATTTTGAGTTGCACTGTACAGCCCAGTGTCAGAAAGCTGGGTTTGCGTCCGAGATCTTGGGTCTTCCAGCAGGACAATGACCCCAAACAAACGTTAAAAAGCACCCAGAAATGGATGGCAACAAAGCGCTGGAGAGTTCTGAAGTGGCCAGCAATGAGTCCAGATCTAAGTACCATTGAACACCTGTGGAGAGATCTTAAAATTGCTGCTGGGAAAAGGCACCCTTCCAATAAGAGACACCTGGAGCAGTTTACAAAGGAAGAGTGGCCCAATATTCCGGCTGAGAGGTGTAAGAAGCTTATTGATGGTTATAGGAAGTGACTGATTGCAGTTATTTTTTCCAAAAGGTGTGCAACCAAATATTAAGTTAAGGGTGCCAATAATTTTGTCCAGCCCATTTTTAAAAGTTTGGTGTGACATTATGTCCAATTTGCTTTTTTTCCCTCCCTTTTTTTGTTAAGTTCCAATACACACAAAGGGAATAACCAAGTTTATAGCAAAACATGTGTTACTGCAATCCTTTTCTGTGAGAAATACTTCATTTTCTTGAAAAATATCAGGGTGCCAACATTTATGGCCATGACTATATTTGTATGCAGCATCCTGTGGATCATATCCTTGCTAAGTACAGGAGTTTCCCTTTAAGGAGCCTAGCCTTCAGCAGAAGGCACCAGTTTTATCCTAGTGACTAGTGAGGGTCTCAGCACCCAGACCCCACAATAACATTATCTGACATTACTTTTTACCCTTTAAGAATATAAAAGAGCTGGCTGTACTGAAATGTTGGTCTGGTTTCATAAAAATGATTTTAATTGGTTACTGATATGCGTTTTTTTCTGTAAAATACATATCTTTGAATATATTCATACGTGAATAATCATGCATTCAGCATCATAGTCCAAATCTCTGCAACTATAATGAGATAAAATAAATTATCTCCAACATGAAAAAAACACCAAAGATAAAACAGCACATGATATTTGAAATATACATCAAAGTAAGCAGTAATAAAACAAAAGATACTTACTTAGACAAAGAAGGGAAACAGTTTGGATTAAGAAAACTGAGAAAGCATAAAAAGTCTTCTGATGCTGGTTCTGAAGAATGTGAATGAAACTCTGCCAAATTCTTCTTGATAGTCCTAGAATGACATTACTTGCAATGAGAAATTAAAACAATGCCATTGTCTTATTAAAGTGGTAATGCTCATCCAAACAGTGGCAAATATTATGTTTTGTTTTTTATTTTGTTCCTTTTTTTTTTTTGCTCCTTATTTTTTCATCCTTCTATTTTTTTTATATGCTTTTGTGCTTTTATTTTTACATTATATCTTGTTATATTCTATTCTATATATTTATAATAAATATAATTATTATAATTTCTATATTTATAGTCTTTAATTATTTTAAAAAACTTTTTACAACTTATTTTTTTGAAGTGCTTCTGATCCATATATGTTTCTTTTTATCTATTTAGCCACATGAATAGTGCATTTTATAGAAATTTAGATTTTATTTTAAATTTGGATATATATTTTTTTTGTAGATCCTTTCCCACTAAAATACAGTGACAGTAAAAGGAACACAACCTAAATGCTGGCATGATTGTCCGCTACTGTTGGAAATTTGGGGGAAACAATATATGTTGTGGCAGTATGGCTGCTGAAGTGCTCTGGACTTCAGACTGGGCTGGAGGTTTTACCTTATACCAAGACCCTAAGCCCACATCCAAGACCACACAGGCTTAGAGACAACGCTGTCCTTGAAAGATCTTGTCGTGGCCCTGACACATCTCAGGAAAGACCTAAGAATTAATTCCACCAATGGTTCCCATCCAACCTGAGAGAGCTTGAGAGGATCTGAAGAGATCTGCATTATACCCAAGAAGATAGGATGATGTCATCTCTGCCAAAGGTGCATCAACTATGTACTGAGTAAAGGGTTTGAATACTTCTGACTTTAGTTTTTCCTTTTAATTAAGTTAGCAAAGATTTTGAACAATCCGATTTCACATTGTCATTGTGGGGTATTAAAGGGATACTCCAGGATTTTTTTCTTTCTTTCATCCTATGAGCCCACAATGCCAAGTTATATTACTGTAGTCTCCAGACAGCATGGTTATGCTGAAAACAGTTTTACTTCAGTAAATCCCTTCCACTCTGATATCCGCCCATCCACTGCAGCATAGCCATGCCCCCTGGAGACCATGTGACTTATGACATACTGTCTCTGGCTGCATGGAATGCTGGGAAAGGACAGAGACGACAGTGAAAAAAAAACAAAAAACTTGCAGTACATCACTTCCGGGTGTGGGTCCTGTGCATAAAAAAAACAGGACAAATAGTGGCATAGGTGTAACATATACAGACGTTACAGATCTAAGATGGTATGGGAAATAGTTTAAACTAAATATAAAGTTAAGAAGAACATATTTCCATAGTGATTATTTATTGTAAGTGACAAACCATTGGACAGAAAAACATAGCAAGCAAAACAAGTCAGAAAGAGGGAGCCCTGGTCTGGCCCTCTCTAAATTTCCCTACCTATAAATGGTAGGTCTCCCGTCCTTGTTCCTGGGAGCCTACTCCGGAACCTCCTGCCTGGTCCTACACTAAGATGAATGTCATGATTAATTGTACAACAGCTTAGCAACATCCAGTACAGGGAGTACAGTTTGATAAATAGTATATTCAGACACGTTTAGGCACAGACAATTATGATGGCATATAAGTCTGTATTACCCCATACGTGCCAGATGGCACTATTGTGAAACAGAGTGAGGCTAATTATTAACACATACTGTATAATAGTAACAGACTAACAGACAATATTAATAATGTTACAATAATGTATGCCCCGGGGTGTAGCCCTGCGGGTACAGAGGAGTATTCTGTATACAAAGACAATAATACCCAGATACAGGGGAGTATTCACTGTGTATAAGTAATCAATCCAAATAATCCAACGCGTTTCGCTGTATTGTGGCAAAGTAATCAGCTCTTCAGGGATTATATATAAATACTTCCAGGGTTTGTGTTGACCCATGCACAGGATATTGTGCAGAAAATTGTGAAGATTATACAGGATGTAAAACTGAGTTGCCTATTGACCAACAGCTTCCAAAAAGGATATGCATGCGACCCGATAGTCCGGATAAGATGCCTGGTTGGTGGGCAGTGTTCAACAGAGTGGTAGATATATGGAAGGATAAATATATTCCATTTATGATAAATGCCTGATGAATACAGTCCCCACTGTTAGGTGTGTGCAGAGTGATCTCCAAGGTCAATAGCCAGAGAACTATATAATCCTGTTGATGAAGTTTAAGGGACATGGATGTAACAGAAGCATATAACACTGTATTATAACTTGGCATTGCAAATGCACATTTTGGAATACCCCTCTAAGTGCAGAATGTTGGGAGAAAACTTGATTTATTTAATAAATGTATATTTTAGCACAAGCCTGCAACATAAAATCTGAATTTTTTTTTTGAAGACTCCGAATGTATTTATATGAAAATACTGCTAATTTGCAGAAGCTCCTATGATGCTTTTTTGTCTTTATTTATTTGACTTATATGGTGAATTCATATTCTTTATAAAACAGTGTTATTGTTTCCATGGGAATATAGCCCAAACCTTGAGAATATTTAGTTAAAAATAATTTTCAGTAATGCACTTACGGTATGTCATAAAAATAAGACTGCATACTGCTCGAGGCCCCCAATATAACCTTCACTATGTGTAAATAATAGGCATTAGGCACAGTTATATTTGTAAACAGAACTGAATCCCGCACTAACCCATTCTGGGTCATGTGTCAATGAAGTTAAGCTATTTATCTGGCATAACTGAAATGTATGAAGGTCCCCTGCAACTTTTGGAGGCACAAACTTATTTTCTGTTTGTGTCAGCAAACCAGTCACACAGGTCTGAATGATTTACTAAATGTTCTCTGACACTTTTCCTCTCACACAGGTGGTGGCGGACAGTGTCAGGTCTCACCAGGATATTCGGTAGTGAAGGCTATATTAACAAAAGTGTACACAGTGTTAGAAAAGCTCTCGGTACCCTGCTTTTCAGACTTTTAGACTGCTCAGCGAGAAGCTGCAGTACCTCTCTAGTGTCTTCATTTTGCATCAATTTACACCAGCTGCTGAAAGATGGAAAAACTTTACACCCTGAATATTAATTACAGGAGAACCCATACTAAGATGCTACGCTAAAAAAGAACACGTCATAAAAGGAGCCAAAACACAGTCCAGATGAGATGAATACAAATTACCTAGTCTCAAGTTTTATTTCTATTAAGGTTAAAAAGCCATAGTGACATGCAACCCTTAAAGTGGTACTCCTCCCCTAAACATTTTATCCCCTATCCGAAGGCTTAGCTTAACGCGTTTCGTGGTAACCCACTTCATCAAAAGCAACTTTTGATAAAGTTTTGATAAAGTGGGTTACCACAAAATGTGTCAAGCTAGCTATGCATGGTACCTGTATTCATGATGAAAATCTTAATGGATTTACAATAAAATGTAGACTTTTATCCACTATCTGAGGAGCACTGGACTATTTGTTTTACATGGACTTCAATGGGTAGGAAAATATGCATGAAGAATTTTTGGAGAAGAGTTCTCAGGATTTGCTCATAAAACGTAACTTTTACTATTATATATATCTTAAAAGGTATATTCATAGTGTAGGTAAATGATATTTGCACGGTGGCAAAGCAAGAATAATGGAGTTTACGCTGACTCAGTGTGGCTGGGCCCAGCCACACACGGTACCGCAATTAACTGCTAAAAAAGAACAGTATCAAAGCTCATGGAATTATACCACCAACGCGTTTCCACCACCAATCTCGGTGGTGTCATCAGGGAGGCATATATAGTGTACACAGTCGTAACTCATAAAGTAGCCCAAATGTCGTACAATGGAACCACAATATATAGAAATAAGCAACAGCACTACCAACATATTATTCAACAATATTGGGAAGCCTGATTAATATTGCTTCCAATGGTTGCTTTATATATCATTGCCCAAGGACCTAAAAAAACAGAAACATGTATCATGCCAATAGTAAGGCTAAGTCTGCACTGTAACGGTCCTGTAGAGAAAAAAACAATAAAGGCACATGGGCATTTTCTCCTTGGGCTGATTTGTTCAGGCGCCACTGGTATAAGTCACCTAAAAAAGGAAATAAAGAAAGTCCACTCGCAATGTTTCCTGTGAAGAAAAGACATCTATAGGTCTGTACAGTAACAGCCCTAGTACTCACGGTTACTGCAGTTATACAGCAGAGCGACATGCCTTACTATTGGCATGATACATGTTTCTGTTTTTTTAGGTCCTTGGGCAATGATATATAAAGCAACCATTGGAAGCAATATTAATCAGGCTTCCCAATATTGTTGAATAATATGTTGGTAGTGCTGTTGCTTATTTCTATATATTGTGGTTCCATTGTACGACATTTGGGCTACTTTATGAGTTACGACTGTGTACACTATATATGCCTCCCTGATGACACCACCGAGATTGGTGGTAGAAACGCGTTGGTGGTATAATTCCATAAGCTTTGATACTGTTCTTTTTTAGCAGTCAATTGCGGTACCGTGTGTGGCTGGGCCCAGCCAGCCACACTGAGTCAGCGTATACTCCATTATTCTTGCTTTGCCACCATGCAAATATCATTTACCTACACTATGAATATACCTTTTAAGATATATATAATAGTAAAAGTTACGTTTTATGTGCACATCCTGAGAACTCTTCTCCAAAAATTCTTCATTTATATTGCTGGATGATTGTGGCATTAATCTGGTGGCCCACGTAAGACCGCCTATACCTATTCTTACCTTATTGATATAGGAAAATATGCAGTAGCAAATACACAGCAAAAATACGGCAAGTGTGACCCTACCCTTAGGGTCTATTCACAGATATTTTCCGCACAGGACTTAAAGGTAGAAATTTTATGTTGCAGATTTCAATGTAAAAAAATTGACTAAACACAGCATCAAATCTGCAGCTGTATGTGTACATGTGAATACACCCTTAGGAACATGGTAGGGAAGACAAAGCAGTCTGGGGTTGTCATTTTTATAAAGGATGACCACACAATAACAAATACTTACTGCATCAACTGATCCAGAGGAGCGGATAATACGACCATGGTTGTGAGTAGGCTGTTACAGTGATTGTGTATCTTAAAGACCACGCTGTTAGGATTATGTGTTGGTACAAGTTCTTGAGCACTGGTACATACTGACCACAGAAAGTTTTCTACACAAGATAGGACAGCCAGGACATCAGTTCTGTAATGAAGATAAAAGTTAATTTCCTTTAACTGGTACAAAAAGAATAGTAATCATTTTTTAATATTGTTTTTGAAATAATATACAGTAGTAATCACATAAAATTGTCTGCTAAAGCTAAGACCACACTACAAAATGATATAAATACCAATAACACAAACAAACGGCCCTACCTATAGGGGGAGGTGGAGAGGTAAAAAAAACTAACACCCTTGAGTACTCCCAGGGCATAAGTAATTAGACCATGTAATGTCCGCTATAACAGCAAAACTATGCAAAAACCGAAATAGAAAGAAAGGGCTGTAGCAGACTTCTGTGACAATCAATATCAACTTTGAATTATTTAAATTATTTGTTAAAAACAAGGAAGACATTATAAAAAAACATGTAAACAAAGAGGAATGGCAGCTGAAACAGAGGACCTCTCCTGAATAGAGTGCATGCTGGCTGCTACACCGGCATGTGCCACAATTTTGTTTTTCCAATACATGTTATGGTAAAATGAAGAGTGTCATTAATGGAGTATTCAGGATACCTTGTCTCCTGTGCTACCCCTGTGAAAATTTCTGGCTTCCCACATTGTTTCCTACTTCCAAGACAGACTCAACTTCCGAGACAGTAAAGGCCCACTCAGCCAAATACTAGCGGCAGCGGTGTCCTGCCTTAGTCAGTGATTATGATTGGCTAAGAGGGTTGTCACTGCTGGTTGTCAAAAGTAGGAAGAAGGAGGACGAGCAGGGAGCCAGAAGAAGACACGGGGGGGGGGGGGGGGGGGGAACCCTGGAGGAATGAGGTTGGTGAGTATGCTTTTTCTTTTTCTTTTATTTATTTATAGCAGCCCCAGTAACATGCAGAAAAATGTGTGTCCAGAACATCCCTTTTAGGGTACGTTCACACGAGCGGATCCCCAGCGCGTATTATGCTGCGGATCTGCCGCTGAAGAACCGTTGTATACAGGCGCCTGCTCAGAGCGGCAATACGCTGCTACGAGCAGACACACTGCGATGTGCGAGACGCCACGCACATGCGCAGTATACTTGCACATCGCCACTGCTCTTGGCATAGCTCAAGGAGCAGGGGGAGCGGCCGCAATGTGTGCGAGTACATCACGCATGCGCAGCAACTCGCACATCGCAGCAGTGTATCTGCTTGCAGCGGTGTATTACCGATCCAAGCAGGCACATCTAAAGGCACCCTGTGGGGGTCCTTTAGCGGCGGATCTGCAGCATAAAATACGGTAAGGATCCGCTCGTCTGAACTTACCCTAAAACTAGAACTTGTCACACACTCAAGAATGCCTCATAAGGATCAGTCAGTCAAAAATAACTTATAGCTTTCAGAAAGCAAAGAGATTTAAACAAAATTTTAACATAACAAAAATAGAACATAGGCTAGGAATTCAAACACCAATGTGACATTATCAAAATAATCTAACACCTATAAATGTTGATCTAATCTATTGTAACATCATCATAATAGAACAGAGATTACAAATATAAAATCACAAGAGAATAGTGTATAAAAAAAAGCAATCCTGTGAGAAATCAGTGACAAAGGCATAATCAAAAGTCATTGTGACATCATCATAACGGACATAGAAGCCTATGAACAATAAATTGAAGTTTATATTGCAAAACGGAGGCCATCGTGTCATTACAATTCAGCACAGTTTTATAAATATAGACAACGACTACTGTATTCTCATCACAATAGATCAAAACCAATAAATAAACAACCACAGCCTAGAGAAAAAGGAATCTAAGATATAATAGTAATAATAATTATAGTACATAATAAAAATGATAGGTATTATTGCAGTTAAAAAACACATTACTTAAAAAGTGCATCTTTGGGCACCACCAAAAGATTTTTAAAACCAAGTAACCATAATAATAGTAACCATGGAGATGGAGGAAAGGCCCATGGAGCCTTACAGCTTTGACAGTACTGCCATAGGCACTCCCTGTGCTGCTGTATTGTGTTTTAGTAAAACAGTATCTGATATCATACCAGGAACCTCACAGAATCTGAGAGGAAGAACCTATAGAATAATAAAAAGACACTTGGTGGTAGAGTAGAACCCCATAGTCTTCTTTAGGTAGGTTTCAGATGCCTGTAAGCGTCTGTAATACAGAGAGTAAAGCCCTCAGCAATCACATGTTTTCGCATTTCTACTGGATATTTTATAGAAGCTCTACAGTCTTCACTGTGATTCTCATTGTCATGTACTGTCAGATCTCTAAAACTACATCTTTGAAAAACAAAAAACGGAAAATGAACAAAAAGCAGAAGGATATCGAATGCAAATGAATGAATAATTAGAAGTGCCTGACCACGGAGTGTGGTGTGTCTAGTGTATGTATAAATAAGCTGCACAGCAATCCCAATACATTATTATGTACTGTACATCAAAATGTCAGCAAGAATTTGTAACACATCAATGCTTGATTTATGAAGAACGTTTTATTCACTTCTCTACAGGAAATATAAACACTGCATTACTAAATGATGAAGCATGACAACTCCATTCTATTTTACATATTCAACATAAATACAGTAAATATACAAAATGCAGACACAAACACTATTCTGCCTCCAGTATCGGCAGCGTATGTGGTTTGGATATGTTTATACAGCATGCATTTCCTTTCAAAGTGGTTATTGTGGACGGACCTTTATGCTCACCTGTTAACCAAAGAGCCTGACTTTCTCTACTGAAATGAGTACATGGTAGCAGTAAAATTCTGACACTTTAATCACAAAATGATATCCAGACTGCACAAGAAAGAGAGAGATTAGGACAGCTGTCTATTGTGTAAAAAGCAGCGAACTTATTGCTGTAGGTGCACTCCCCTCCACATTCTAGGCTGTCCAGTTCACTTCACCAGCAATATGTCATGGCATAGTAGAAGGGTGCATGTGCTGTGCTGTGATTGGTCAGAGATGTTAGGGAAAGGAAGCAACTGTCTGTGCGCTGTAAGCAAACAGCTGAATTCTGGCCCTCTGAAATGGAAAGAATGAGAAATAGCTGTGCTCCATGGAGGGGCTTTCAGGGGCTCAATAAAAGTGTAACCTTGCTACCAGTCTAAAGGGTTAACCAAACAGAAAATGATAGGTACTGTCTCTGCCCGTACAACTGTGTCAAAACTCAAGCCCGGCATGTCTACAGAACACTTGTCTTTACAAGCTCATAGGTCATTTCCAGACTTTATGGGTTATTACTATCACACCGCTAGAATAGGCCACCACTTTGTAGGACTTACAATCATGAGAATAAAGGGACACAAGGCTGAATCAATTCTAACCTCTGGGACCCCACTTTGTTTTCTAGCAGTATGCCATCTCTATATGAGCTAGGAACAACCCCCTAAAGTCCAGGTTATTGCAAATGAAGATGGCTTAATGCACAATCATGTAAAGAAAGGAGAATCTAGCAACGGGGAAACTTCTTTAGTAGAATTACATGGAAGCCATGTTTACTTTTAAATGGACACTGAACATAATTCCAGCAGTTCCCTATTTAGTTCCCTTCTCTACTTTTATTATAATTTATCTCACACAACAATTTCAAGTGGGAAATTTATGAAAAGAAAACTTTACTATGAGTCTCAGAAAACCAGCTATTTCGCTGTAAGACAGCTGGCTGCAGCAGGAGCCTCCCCTCTGTCCTTTCTGCAGTACAACATGGAGATTCATAAGTCACAAATCCAGGCCCCTCAGATTCTTCCCAAAATAAATCAGCAGAGAAATTAAAATTTAACTTTGGTGTTCTTAGCAGGACTTCCTCAAGACTGCTTTGTCGTACCCTTTTAATAGGTTTAATGTTCTCTTCAAATACATTACAGTAAATAAAGGACATTCACATTATGGGCCTTATGGGTCTTCTGGACCACAGACAAGCAGTCCAAAAATGAGTGATCATATTGGCTTCTTATAATATGAAAGTGGTTTCAAATAAAAACTATGATTCAATGGGTTTTTCCTGCCCCACAAAATGTGTGTGCCTGCATTAATTATTTAAGAAAAATAAGTCCGCACACCACTTGAAGTGTCTCAGACTGGTGCAGGTGTTGGGTATAAGTGCTTTGGGCTCTGTATCACCTTATCAATAGGTTCTTTGCAGTGGAGGTCTTTTTTTGCATAGGCAGGGCATAGCTTGACCAGGTCTCCAAAAGATAGGACCTCCGCTGCAAAGAATCATGTTCTTCAGCCACGACTTAAAGGGACATAAAGGAAATAAAGCCAATTTCTGCAGCCTTTAAAGGACATGTCCGGTGCTCACTTTTCTTATTGTATCCGTTCCGGGCTGCAAAAAAAAAAAAAAGGAAATAAGCTTTCTCTTGCCTGCCTAGGCTCCTCCGGTGCTCCGGTACAGGCGTTCGGTCCCCGGGCTGTCTACTTCTTACTTCCTGTTAGCCCGGCACGTCACGCGGAGCTTCATCCTATCACCGGCCGAGGCGGGACATCGCTGCGGCCGGTTAGGTTGAAGCTCCGTGTGACGTGTCGGGAAAATAGGAAAAAGTGAGGATTAAAGAAAAATAAGTAGATAGCTTATATAGATAAAGCAAGTCCTTACATATAAAAATAAGAAAGATCTGCTGGGAGCTGTAAATCACTGTCTATGTCAGTGTTTTCCAACCAGGGTGCCTCCAGCTGTTGCAAAACTACAACTCCCAGTATGCCCGGACAGCCAAAGGCTGTCCGGGCATGCTGGGAGTTGTAGTTTTGCAACAGCTGGGGGCACCCTGCTTGGGAAACAATGGTCTATGTAGAGGAAAGGAGCTTCTTCGTGTCCCAAATGGAGCCGCCCTCACCTGGTGTCCAAAGGAGCAGCTAACCCTGGTACAGGTAAAGTGTACAGAACATGTAATACCTCCCTGTACTTTAGGGGGCGCTATCCGACAGCCAGTCAGTGCATACGCTTCAGTAATACAGGTGTTTTACCAGTGAATGTCCTTTGTGATTGGACAGTTCTTTCAGCCATTGACACATTTCACAGATCTGGACTGTCTGTAGCATTGTATGTACTGTCTGGTTTCAACTTACAATGGTCCAGAAAAGACCATTGTATGTTGAAACTATTGCATGTTGAGGCCATTGTAAGTTGAGGGATCACTGTATAGTATTTATATACAGTAATTGGCAAGTATGTATTAGAGATCTCACTTCCTCAATTGTAAGCCCCCACCTGCTTAAGTATATTATTAATAAAACTTGATAAAGAACAAAATGTTACAATAAAATGGCAAAAGGAGACCTGCATAAATGTGCTAGGAGACAAATGTGTGAGTATAATGAACTTCAAGCACAAGTCTTCGTCCATAATGGAAAATGCTGCTTTAATAAGTCTACAAAGACGTTTTCTCCCTATCACGGTCACTCTATGCTAAGAGCAGGAGGATAGGTAGATATAGTTAACAGTTTACAGGATTTTTTTTATTCATATGGAAATTCAATACCAAGATTATGTGGTCTGCTTTATACAAATGTCCCAGACAAGTACAATACATGACATCTCACAATAACACCACTTTTCCACATAAGACTTATCAAATTAATAACACTTGTTACTTTGCTTTTTACATGTGGCATGCCCTGATCCCCAGGAAAAAACTTTGTATTCAGTTACTAAGAGCTGAAGATAGCAGAGCATTGTTCCCAATGTTTATTGGAGCATAGCACCTGGAAGAGGAGATATTGGCGTTGGGACCAAGCACTGCACTTTACGATTCCATGTACAATTCATGTGTGCTCCATATGTAGAGCGTAAAGTTACCATTATGTCATATATATCTGTGCCTACTTAGATTGGGCAGTGGGGAAAGTATCAGGTAAATAACACCAGGTAACCCAGTTAACATTTAAAGGGGTTCTAGTCCTCTTTTATACAAATGTATGCTTTTTTAGACATAAGTTTTTAAAGGGGTACTCTGCTGCTCAGCGTTTGGAACAAACTGTCCCGAACGCTTATGCTGGAGCCGGGGGCTTGTGACGTCATAGCCCTGCACCCCTGTTGTTGTCACGTCCCGCCCCCTCAATGGAAGTTTATGGGAGGGGCGTGACGGCTGTCACGTCTCCTCCCATAGATTTGCATTGAGGGGGCGGGGTGTGATGCCATGAGGGGGCGGGGCAATGACATCACGAGCTCCCGTCGTCGGCTCCAGCCTTCGGAACAGTTTGTTCCAAACGCTGAGCAGCAGAGTACCCTTTTAAGGATCTCATGAAACAGGTCTATGGTTTATTTTTTTTACTGTTATTTATTTTAAATAAATAAATACATTTCCATCCAAAAGGTATTTTATTGTGTACATATTCAAAGAGAAGGTATACTGTAATCTTCTCAAACGTGATTTCTATGGGACCTATATAGAGTAGGCTGCAGCATATTTGCAAACAAAGCCTCTCGAACAGTTTTAAGAACAGTTACTGACCTGCTTCCCTTAATATACAGAATACCATCCCCCTTCATCCACCCGTACCCCTTTCCTTCGTACATCTCCTCCCCTCCTTGGTTGAACTTGACAGACATGTCTCTTTTTTAAACCAAACTATGTAACTATGACTAAGCGCGAAAGCGTGAAACCCGTCAGGGTGTTTTAAACGTGTATATGCAAGTTTCTCAATAAAGATATACCCTGTTGGATTTCACCTGGATGCTGAACATTTTTCTTTGTTGGAATTTAACTATGTAACTATGACCAATCCTCAAGATAGACCATCGATTTCTCATTGGTGGGGTGCCAAGCACTCCCCTATCACCTGTTTGCCAGAGGCATGGTGTTTGCATGTACAAAAGACAGAGCTGAAAGAAGACAGTTTCGCACATTGTACCATACTGGGTTTACATCTGCTTCAATGGGATCTGAGCTGCAGTAATCCAACATGGCCACTACACAATGTATGGCACTGTTTGCTTTCAACTTTGTCCTCTGTATATGGAACCGAGCCACTGACAAACAACTAATCACTGGGGTGCCGATTGTCAGCACCCCATTAATGTGACATTGATGACCTATCCTGAGACCGCACTAGGGAGATCTTATGGCATACAATATATACAGAGAACTCAATAATGACGTCCCACAGGCTGAAAAATGTACCTGCAGTTTCCAACACGTAAATGAAGTGTTGAAAAGTCAAACATATATGGCCTAATCTATACATTCTTACCTATTACATACCTAAATGGGCATATTGAGAAATTTAGGATTTAACTGTTCTTGGTATTTTAAGTATAGTAAAAAATCAGTATAAAATTACAGGGATTCACATCAGTTATGAGTTTTTATGTGTCCCATAAATATACAGCTGTTTGGCATATTAGGGGGAATTCAAGGAATTACCAAGCAGAACGTGAAACGCAAACAAATGAAATAAACTCCTTTTCTGATGATCAAAGAGGCTAATAAATGAGTGATAGAGTGAAGAGAATCATGCAAAAGAACAAGCAGACCACAGCTAGTCACACAGCGCAGTGCCATAGCGATGTGCAAACACTAAATCCAGGCCATAAAATGCAGTCCTGGGATCAATGGTAACAAATAAAATGCAGATACTAGTACAATAAAAATAATCTGGAAGCTTAGAATACTTTCTGCCCAATCTATAATGCAAACTTTAGAACACCTGTATCATATGGGCAACAGTCTTAGAAGAACGCGCACTCTCATTGTGGATGATCACAGTCCTGTCTGCGGTCATACTGGCAAATATGGAAACGCACGGAGCAACTACATATGGAAGTGCTGTAACCGATGTGACATCGATCAATTACATTAGCAATCTGCCGAGTGTACACAGTTACACTGTAACACAGGATTTGCTTCCCAGTATTTGTGAATGAGGCTCAGCGGTGGCAGATGCTGCACATGCAGGGTTTGAATGAACAGATATCTTGTGCAAAAAGGTAAATATTTATTCTGATTCTGTACAAGACTTGGCATCAGATTTCACTCTGCAAATTAGATTTGGCACTAGATTTGGCTCTGTAAAACATTTCTGTTCCTACGTAAGGGTGTGCGTATTAGACTTCATGCCAGGCTCTGCAAGCAGCTGTGTAATAAAGCAAGAATTTCCATGTGCATTGGTGCTGCTGCTCCCTATGAATATTTATAAAGGGAGCGTTATTTAAGGACCAGCCGGGAAGGAGTATAAGTGCGCGAAGGGGCTAGGGAACGCCCCCAGTGCAAAAGTGGATCTCATTTGCATATTACTATTTTGCTTGTATCTCAACAACAGCGCAACGTACAGATCTACTGCAAACACCCGTGGGATCAGTGCCAGGCAGTCTTAGCGGCTTATTGCAGGTGATGCTGTTGTCAGTTTCCCTTTAAACTGCATCACAATCTTTCGCCAGACTACTGATGCATTTTTGACACACTGTACAGTTTATTGAAGTGTCTAAAAACTGTCTAACACTCATAAAAAGTATTGCGCAATTCTGTAAGACAAGTTTTTGATGCATTAATATACCAGAATTCTAATCCTAGTAAAGCAGCTCCTTTTTGTACTTCCCATTGTGACCAGATTTATATATTTTTTCATTTACATCAATGGAGGAGATAAATAAAACAGTTTGTGCCAAAAAAAAAAGGTACAATTTGGACCAAAAAAACTGCTTACATGATTTGCACCACATTGCAATGTGTTTTAGACTCTTCTAACACCCCCCAACCCCAGGCCTTAGTTGACAGGGTCGAAGCTTTGTTTACGTGCATTGCGCATATTTGGCTTAAAACTAAGCCAATTAATAAATGGTGTGAAATTAGACTAAACAGTGTACAGATGTGCCAGATTTCATTCTGACATTTTTAGACGGTCTAGTCTTACAGATTTTATTTATCTCCCCCAATGTTTTCTCTCGAACTGTTCTAAACAGAGTTCCATGTACTAAGGAGTGTTTGTCCATAAACTTACTATATGGATATAATTAAAAAAAACGTGGCTTCTTCGAAAAAATTTTACATTATGATACGTTAGCAAAACTAAAAAACGGAAGTCAGAGTACAGTATTAATTTATAACACACTGATAAATGCTGAATTACCATGTCAACAATTCCTTACCAGATTATACAGCCAGTCAAATTGATTTTAGCGAGTATTTAGACTACTATACACGTGCCATCCTATTAAAGTTGTACACTTAATCCTTTTTGCTGTCCCCTGACAGCCAATATACATTAATCCAAAACCTAATTCTATGTAACAATTTAGATAGTCTGAATGGTAGAAATCTGCTGAAGAATTGCTCAGCTACAGAACACTATGAGAAATGAACCAGCTAAATCCTCATTAAGTGCAAAATCCTTCTTAAAGATAGTGTGCATTAAAGCAACATTGTCACCTAACAAGAGTAGAATCCATATTACCCTGAGGATGTATTTCTAGACTTGTCAGTCATGAGCATCACAAATAAGCAGCAAACATGAGCATAAGCACGATA